>NC_056741.1:1817626367-1817730058 GCF_019279795.1 Protopterus annectens | reverse complement strand
TCTCATAATGGTATTAGAAACACAACAGTTTTGGAGAAATTACACCATACATCTGATGCACCCACTTAAATGGCATGTTTATAAAACAACATGCAACCTGTCCGAGCTTAATTCAGAGTTATGCAATACTACCCTATTGTCTTTTAACTGGAATACCCAAAAATCCTACCCTTACAGGATGCTTTGAATGAATTCAATGCAACTTCTAAATAGCCTTACAACCCCTGGAAGGAAGACACTAAAAGCAAATAATGCAATTTGGCTATCCCAAAAGAGTAGAATGCTAATGCAGGATAAAGAAAAATTGCGGAAAGAGTGGTAGAAATACAAAACATCACAGTATCTCAAACTTCAGAATGCTCCACATCTATAATAAAAAGAAAATAAATGAAGGCAAAAAAACCTATACCGAACAACACTCTGAACTATAGTTAACCCAACCCTATAAAGATTCCAGTAATCTATTAAAGAAATCTGGCATCCTCGTCAAAAATTCAACCCTAATCCTTGTCCCAAAAGCTCGTCACTCAAACCTGCAACAGAATTCGTCTTTTATTTCATAGATAGTATAGTGTTCCTAATCAAGAATTCCCACATTTAATCCCAACCCTGCCCAACAACCATATATCACTACAACCACTTTCACCTTCAAACCACGTCCCTCATTCCATGTAAAACAACTCAAACTCAAACCATATTCAGCTTCAGCTGGTGACCTTCCAAGTTAGTACCTTAAAATAGCAGCCAATAGCATTGTCTATCTCGTTTCAATCCTTATAAATATGTCAGTCTAGGAATCTCATGTCCCCTTTCTTTGGAAACAATCACACATTATATACACAAATTAGAAAATTCAACAGACATCAATAACCTTAGACCTAAAGTGATCTTAGGTTCATGGGAGAATAGTAGGCCAATTGGCCCAAATTCAGAATCAAACTGTGTATTCCACACCTCCCATAGAACGAACACTCACCTCTAACCCTTATAGATACTGTTAATAAAGAAAGAGCTAATGACAAACTAGTCTCCCCCTTAATTCTATACTTGTCTAAAGCCTTCAACACATTTTGTCACACCAAAATTCTACTTCAAATGTCTATATTAGGTCTATCACAGAGCACCCTTCTATGGTTCGAAAGCTACTTTCCCAACAGGTATCAGTCAGTACAATGGCACTCTGCCCTCTATCCATACCTCTCAGTCATCACCAGTGTACCATGAGGCTCTATCCTGGGTCTCTTCCTCAACACACCAGCACCCTCCACTAATTTACACAACAGGCTTTCCTAATGCAATACACTGATGACTTCACACTCATACGTGTATCAGATAACTTGGCACATCTCCAAAAAATTACTCAGGAAGTTGTAACAGACACTGAAACATGGCTTTGTAACTCACAACTTATGCTCACCCCACCCCCAAAATAATACCATTTCCCTCATGGCTGTCTCATGAAAAACAACATTCAAAATCCTCTCACTTAGTAAAACACCATCAGAAGTCACTTCTAATAGCAAATAATAAGGCATGATATGGGATGATTGTAAGTAATACTGAATAACAAATAAATAATAATAATAATAATAATAATTATTATTATTATTATTATGAAAGTGGATGATGACCTCTAAGTTTGCAGATGAGTGCAATCTAGGAGAAGTCACAGACTCCTCAAATGATATGGCCATCCTGCAGGGAGCTTGTCTCAAATACTGGTGTCAAAACCATGGTCTAAAAGTAAATACCAAAACTGCATTATTGTATATTTTGGGAAGTCATCTACACCTGGGAACTACCACACTGACAATTCTCCCCTAAGACTTGACCCAGTTGTTCAGGGTTTGGGAACTTATGTGGACAGTGACTTAACTTTTGGCCAACATGTGTCTGTTGTTGTAAGAAAGTCCTTCTGTATTGCACAGATTATAAAGGGATTGTGTCTAGGTCTAGAGATGTCATTGATCCCCTTTACTCAACCTTCATTGGGCCAGTTATTGCACATAATGCCTTCTTTGGCATGTATCTGTTCAGACACTTGCAACAACTGGAGCTCCCACAAAAATACCTTACTGAAAGGATGCAAGGCCTAAACAACACATCCTTCATGGACTGACTGCAACCCCTGTCACTATACTCGGCTGGCATACAAGGCATCCTCTGACCTATTACTCATGGTTTTAATACACATCAGTAATTCCAATGGCATAAGAAATACTTTGCCTAGGTATCTAAACCTTTTCTGCAACATTAACAGTTTGGAGGGACAGGTATATCTCGCAGGTGATTTTTTGAAACAGTCACCAAGGCCATTGACGAGGGGAAGGTGGTCCACACAGCCTACCTGGACCTTACAAAAGCCTTCGATACAATACTCCACATGGGGCATTATAGATAAGCTAGATGGGTTGCAAACTGGCTCAAGGACAGAACCCACATGGTTAGAATTGCTGGAGCCATGTCAGACTCCAAACCAGTTACAAGTGGCGTCCCACAAGGCTCAGTCCTGGGACCTCTCTTGTTTGGTATATATTTCTCAGAGGTACAGGCTAACACAGAAGGACTGTGGCTGACCAAGTTCGCAGATGACTGCAAACTGGGCGCCATAATCGACTCTCCAGCTGACACAAGCATCCTACAAAAGGGCCTCATAGAAACAGACAACTGGTGCCAGAGCCATGGCCTCAAGCTAAACACCAAAAAGTGTATAGTCATCCCCTTTGGCATAAACAAAGTGCCCACAAATTACCGCATAGGTGGTAATCCATTAAGTACGGAAGAAGTAATTAGGGACCTGGGTACCCAAGTTGATAGCAATCTCTCATTTGACAACCACATGGCCAAAGTGGTTAGAAAAACATTTTATATAGCCCACCTAATCATGAAGGGATTCACATCTAGATCAGGGGAGGTCATCGTGCCTCTTTACTCATCCCTCATCAGGCCCATAATTGAGTACAATGCCCCTTTTGGGATGTACCTTACCAGACATCTGCAGCAATTGGAAAGACCCCAAAAGTACCTCACCAAGAGGATCAAAGGGCTCAGACAGATGCCATATGCTGCCCAGTTAAAGAAACTCCAGCTCTACTCAGTGGCATACCGCCTGCTCTGAGGCGATCTGTGCCTGATGTATAAAGCCATGTCCAACCCGGAATTAATGGACATGCTGCACCTCAGAAAATCCAAATCCCATTGAACTACGCGCTCGAGAGACTTGAACCTCAGCACTGAAATAAATAGGACATGCTGGAGGGACAGATTCATAACCCAGAGGCTCCCTTCACTCTGGAATAAAATCCCAGTGCAGGTTAGGCAGAGTCCCTCACTGACTCTCTTCAACAGGAATCTTGACGAGTGGATGGGAGATTGTAGGTTTACCCTGGGTATCACTTCTGTGTCACTGTTAGACAGAGGCAGAGTATACTAACCTCGAAAAAGGGCATAGCAAAATTCATTTAAAATGGGTGGCGAAAGCCAAACACATTCTGACTAGGCTTATAAATGCCCTAGGGCAGATAGCCTGGTATGAACCTATGAACCTAAGAGTACCAACTATATACACACATAACAAGGTACTTGTAAACAAACAGGTAAAATTGTCTATTTCATTATGTAATGAAACAACAAATAGATGTTCGTTGAACTCTCCAAGGTACTATGAGTTATACTTAACCTCAGTTTGCAATAATTTATTTTCCCCCTTATTTCTTTCTTCAGCTATCTGTTGGTGTACTGACTAATTTCATCTTGATAACTATGTAACTGGGAGACTGACAGACCCTTTTGAGTCACAACCTGAGCTCCATGGTGCAAGGCACAAACAGAACATTTCGTTCAACAGTCCTAGATCCATATATATATATATATATATATATATATATATATATATATATATATATACATTACACACACGCCACTACAGGTGGGTAGTCCTGAAAAAAACAGAGGAGGAGTAGGACTACCCCAAAAGAAATTGTCTTGCTCCCTAACTGAATTAAACAAACCTGCAAAGGAGAAAGCCATCACTGACTTCGTTGTACGAGTTCTTCTCAGCTACCTAGATTTTCACTGAATGCTCAGATTTCTGCCTCATACCTTTGGTCTGTTCTTCATAAAACTGGTGGTTTTCTGACTTTACTAAAAATAATGACATACATTTTAGTTTCAAACTTTATCTCCTTTAGGAAATGTGCACTTAATTCCAGGTAATCAATCAACTTTCTAAGTTTACTTTACGTGAAAAACTTTTTTAATTTTCCCCAACTTCCCACACCCAATAATTTTAGTATTTATCCAGATTTCTTGTACACTTTCCTGCACATTGTGAAGTACAGGAGCTATAGCAAGAAAATAACTTAAATGCCGATACATTTTAACAGGGAATTAACTGATCCCTGCAACAACAATGTTTCCAAAGTGGGTGTGCATAAGATCTGTGCATCCACCCCTACAAAAATGAGCAGCTCTGGGATTATGAAGTTGATCCATTTGGTGAGATTATTGAAACATTGCAAAGAGAGAGGGATTACAACCTGGATGCTGAGGCTTCACTCAGAGGCAAAAAAACATTTTTTGAAAGGAGAGAGTGACCCTTTAAGTGGTAGGTGGTTGTCAATGAACATGAGACAATTGCAACATAGTCTCTGGATGCCTATTTTAACCATGTTGGCTGCAATAACAGTCCGAAAGTGCAGTTTCATGGTTTCAGTTGATTGCTACTGTGGCCTGTATGGTGAGTAGTGTCTAAGATATTATTAGTAGTTGCTTAACTGGAGTGCTCTCTATCTAAAATGAGTAATACAAGTCTATACACAAACTAATTTATCAATTTGCATGATTACTGACTATTAAGTGTGCTCATACTTTTTGGTGTAGGTTGTATTGAAAAAGATTAGATTCTGCGTTTGTACAGTGCACAGTTAAATGGCAATGTGCAAGAAGCAGTGTCTTGCAAACACAAGCAACTTATAATAGCAGATAATACAAGAAATTTGGTTAATCCATTGGCCAATAGCAAAACAGCACAATTCAAAGTTGTACAATCAGTCAGAGACCTTTAAATGGCTTAGTTATTCCTCTACTCTCACTAGCATTTAAACCAGAACAGTTCTGACTTGGATCACATGGCTGGCTGTGTGACACTGAGGGATGAAGCTCTGAGTATGACCCAGACATCCAGAGTTTGAGCTTTGCGTTGGGTGCTGGAAGAGGCATGTGGAATGGATAGTCATGTGTGGTGAACTGTGGTTCTCCAGTAGTTGATGGGAGAGAATGTTCAGGTTGATCAATTACTACCCAGTAAATGGGGACTTGCAAGGCACTGAAATAGCCATGTATAGGGACATGGGCCTGATGCTTCAAAGCAGGTGATAATAGCATTCATTACTGTGTGGGTGGTACCATGATCCTTCACATGGAGGATATAGGATTCCCCACTGTGACAAGCCTACTCATGCCAATCACCAGGGGTGGGGTAAGGGCCTAAAACAGAAATGTCATTATTGCTATGATGCTTGCATATGTAAAAGCTATGTCCATGGTTGTCTAGGTGATGGACCATCATGGAAGGCTCTTCTCGCACAGGGGACTTTCTAGTTTTGGTTGACAAACCTGGTCAGGACAAATCATGGGAACAGCTTGATAGTCTGCAGGCACTGAGGTAAAAAGCACCTAGAACTAGGGAAAAAATTATTCAAAAATACTACAAGGTCACATAGTGGCACTGTACTATAGGCGCATCACTTGGTCGCAGGGAAAATGTGCCACCATATGACCTTGTAGTATTTTTGAAGAATTTTTTCCCTAGTTCGTGGTGCTTTTTACCTCAGTGCCTGCAGACTACCAAGCTATCAAACTAGTTTACATGTCAGTGTTTCATCTACAAATTCAGAGTCTGCTGCCCTTGAAGGATTATTTGTCTACATTACATTCAAAAATTGGTAAGCTGGTCGTCATACCAGTCAACCGCTTAGAGCAAGAAATCTGGACAAAGTCATAAATAAAAGTGGGACAAATGCCCAAAAATAAGGACATTTTTTAAATATTGCTATTACAGACTTAGAAAGTTGACAGAATAACTGGCTTTGCTTTAGCATGCATTTCCTGAAGGGTATGAACTCTAAAACTCCAGTGTATGTCATTATTTGCTAACTTCAGACTTTAATGACTTGCTACTAATTTGCCAGAAAACCACAATTTTATGAAAAACAGACCAAAAATATGAGGCAAAAATCTAGACATTCTGCTAAAATCTGTACAGTTGAGGTAAGCGTGGTAGTTATGCAACAGAGAATGACTAAAAAACTGACGAGTTCATAGTCACTAGGCATCTTATACAATGGAGGACATTCCCAGGAATGCAGAACCCCTATCCTCCCCTTAAAATGCACAGAATAATCAGCAACTATAGCATTACATACCATACTTCAATACCTCGCCTCCATACCTCTCAACCGCTTAGCACAAGAAATCTGGACAAAGCATTAATTAATATTAAAAAAATAATAATATTAAAATTAAAAATGCATAGAAATACTGACCAAAAACTTGGAAGCTTTAAAGATCCAAAAACATTTTCACCAACACAACTAAAGCTATATTCGCCACTACTTATCACATCCCCAAACTAGTTTGTGAAGCATCCATTCTTACTAACTTCCAAGCAGCACAAACAGCAGAATTTGAGCAATGCAATTGCAAAGTGGCTAAATTTGCAGCAAATGCCTCTTTCAGAACCCACTACTATATAGTACTGAAAGCCTAAATTGGTTAGAACTAACCCATCAACTGACATATACAGAGCTTCTTCCCACCTACAACATTAGCCAGCAATCATCTGTTTGTCTGGCACTAAATACCATTCTATACAACTATGTTCATACTCCATCATTATGATTCAGTGAGGAAACATTTTGCTGCCCACATCCCTATCAAATCTGCAGGGCTTGATCTATATTTATACCATTTTCCTAAGGCCTGGGACTCCTTACCTATATCCATCAGATCAATACCCTCCCTCCAGTCCTTCAAAACCATTCAGAAGTAGTTCTTAGCCAAAATCTGTCTCTGTTTTTCCTCAGCATCAAGATAACAATATTCCTAAATATGAACAAGTTCCTATTCATACCTTACACCTCCTTACTTCCCCTTTTCACTCACTTCCTAACTTTATCTAGATACGTAATAATTTATTTTTTCCCTAACTTCATATTGCAATTCCTGTATGTATTATACTAGTTTACACCTTTAACTTCTAAGCACTGTCTAAAAGCTCTCTGATAATTAAATTATTGTTATATAATTTGTAATTGTTTTAACTAATTTTGTCACATTATGTCCACATTGATATAATTATTTAAACTGTAGAATTTTTTTATTTTGAGGGTTTTAAAATTGTTTTCAAAATGTTTTTGATAAACTGTGGAACATTTGTCCATGGGCCTCCAATAAAAATGGACACCTACCCAGTTAGACTTTACCGGTATTCAGACGTCAGTAAACAAATATTATACTTGGCCTCATCCTTACAAATGTTTCCTCTGCCTACACCCCACAAATATAATATAATATAAAGGATCCGTATTAGATAAGTGAATTTACATTTCACCGAAACGAAAATTCGCTAGCTGATTTACGGGAAAGTGTGTTTAATTGAAAACACACTTTTGCGTAAATCCAGAAAAAAAAAACGCTTTAAACACATTTATGCTGGGGGGGGGGCTGCATCCCCCCACTTTAATATTCTCACTCCGAGATCGCACTACAGTGGGGAAAAGGGAATATTCCCTCATCCCCACTGTACCACGATCTCAACAATAATTTCCTTACAGGTACATCAACACTAAACTTTGATGTACAAGTAAGGATACATTTCACCTCTTTTCTTTCTTTTTTTCTTTTTTGACAGCTGTATTTGCATGAAAGTGCATTTTCGGCAAAACGCACTTTCGCGTAAATCAGCTCACGGACATACGTTTTGGTAAAATGTAAGTTCGCGAAATTCAAGTAGATCCAATATAATATAATATGATATGATATGATATGATATACAACTTGTGATTACAACTACCTAAATGAAAACCAAGAAAAAATTACACCCATATAAGGACATCTTTGGAAATAACTGGCCACCCACACCACAACAAAAATCATTAGACTGAAAAAATGCAAAAGCAATATTACTGGTCATTAACTACTTCATACTGCCCAACTATCCCTGATTTGCATACTGAGTAGTTTACAGACATCACCCATAGACCTGTAAACAAAGTGTACTTTTTGTCCCACAAAGTTTTCACTACTACCTGATAGCCCTACCTCCATAGATTAATCCCTAAAAGAGAGCAGCTGTCCAGTTTGGCTTAACTGCCTACTCTAGCCCTAACTGAACTTACTGATTTTGATTGGCATTCTCATCTCCTCTCTGCTGGTATTGTGCCTTCTATTTTCTTCTCTTCATATTGCCATATACGCGCCTTCTGTGAAATTACACCACCCTGCTTCTTCCATGATGCTTTGCAACATGTAAAAACCACACTTGGCCTTCTTTGTCATCTTTTACTAGTTACTTGGACCCTGACTGCAGAGTTGTGCGCACACTGACCAGGTAATAGGGTCTTTGAACCTTTTTACAGCTGAACAGTCCAATCACTGTTGTTATTTTTGTACCTAAACTGCAAAGTTCACCTTTTTACTTTATCTACACTGTGAATGGGAGCGTGAAATATGCTATGGTTACCATGTATGTGACCATTGCTATTTAACCATTTTTTTTTCAATAACATAGTTAAGTGTGTTAATGGAGTGTTCTTCTACCATCTCCATAAGCATATTTTTATCTGTTCCTTACACAGTTAACAATTGCATTGTTTCTCCCGACCTTCCTGGCTGTATTGTGGTTATGTTACTTACACCCAGCTCTTTGTAAAGTGGTTATACCCGTAGTCCACAGATTGCCCAGGCTTTTAGCTTGCATTGCCAACAACTGTTGCTGGGGTGCATTAGTTATCACTGTATAAACTGATGGTAGTGTCATTTATTTTCTGCTATATTAACTTCTGGTTTAGTGTAAGTTTTTTTTTTCTTTTCTTCCATCTGCAAACTGTGTCCTTAATTTATGCTATATTTACTTCTGATATTGTGTAAGGTTTGCTAACTGCAAAGCTGAACTGTGCTAGAAACTGTGTAATATACTTTGCGCTGTATTTCATTGTTTAGTGTAAGGTTTTTCTATCCACAAACCTGAACTGTGCTAGACTCCGTAGTCTGCTTTGGTAGAATTTATTTATATTTACTGACATGCCTGCTGTATTTGATTTGAAAATATAGTGCTCTACTGTTGCATATCTGATTATTTACAACCATTACTATAGTTTCTATTATGCTTTACCTTATTTCTCCCCTGTCTGGCCCTGTCCTCCTTACTCTCTGTATTACATTCATTGTCCCCACTTGTAATTTTACAACTTGTTTTTATATTTACCTCTGTATTGCCTGTCCTACATGTCCCCTTCTCTCCTCTATTGCTTTTCCTCTTATTATGTCTCTCATTTCCCACCCTTGTCCTCAATCTATCTTTGTTTTTCAGGTCCCTTGCTTCACCAAAAAGGGCTCTACAATCCCTCTCCAACTCAGGAAGACTACCCATCCCTCTAGTGAATCGCTCTGGCGGTGGACAATCCAAGCAACTAAACTTGACTTAGTTTATTGTATGTGTTTTTTTTCTCTGCCCTTATTCTACTTTCTTGTACTTAGAGAGTTAATTGGTCCTGATCAGCTACAACACATCTCTGTGCACCCCATCCCCTTTTTCTATTTCAGCGTACAATTAGCCATACTTACCTTTGCTCACTTTCCTAAAAGTCCAGCTGTGCTATTAGCTCTGTTGCGCATGAACTCCCTACTCTCTGCACTACTAGTTACTTGTAGTGGTACATCTCTCCACAACTTAATTGCATACTGAGTGCTTTACAGACATCACCCATAGACCTGTAAACAAAGTGTACTTTTTGTCCCACAAAGTTTTCACTACTACCTGATAGCCCTACCTCCATAGATTAATCCCTAAAAGAGAGCAGCTGTCCAATTTGGCTTAACTGCCTACTCTAGCCCTAACTGAACTTACTGATTATTTTTGGCGTTCTCATCTCCTGTTAACCAAACTTGAACTTACATACAATAAAATAGCTAGGTTTGCCACAAATCTCCCATTGCTCTCACCACTGCCTCTCCTTAAAAATACTCCACTGGCTATAATTCCATAATCAACTCCTTCTGCCTCAACTCCACTTGACACATACCATCCTACATCAACCCCTAGCCTGTCAGTCACTAGCAACTCTCATCTCCCCTTATGCCCCTAATTGGGAGCTTCGTAGCTCTGACCAACACCTCCTCCAAGTTTCCAAATCTAATAAATCCATAAGAAAAAGTCTTTATAGTCACACAGTCACTATCTCCTGGAACAAACTCCCTCTCTACATCAGATCATATCAAACCTCCCCCAATTTCAAACTGGGCCTAAAGGAATACCCACTCAGCTCCTGGACCTGCCCCTTGTAAAGACCCTACATGAAGCAATTCCTCCCCCATCTTTCTTCTCCCTCAAAACCACTGCCTCTCTTTCCTACATCTTATACTCTCCTGCTTATAGGTTCATAGGTTCATACTAGGCTATCTGCCCTGGGGCAATTATAAGCCTAGCTTGTATGTTTTACTTCTGTTTCAGTAACAAGCACCCTTTTCTTAACCCTATTTACTGTATCAGACAATGCTCACCTATATCTTACATCCATTTCTCTTTTCCATTCTCCACTTTTCTCCAGCTAGACTCCATGCTTTACCTGCCTACATACTATTCCTTCCTTTCCTCTTCTCCAATCTGCTGCCATACAACATTTATAATATATGTATTTTAGATTGTTAATGTGTCTTTTTCTAAGCATGTAGAAGATGAATCTTATTCTCCTTGTAAGTTTTTGCTTATATCTGTAATTTTTCATTGTAACTAATTTAACTTTTTGTATTTGGAGCTTTTCTTCTCATGTCTCTGCTGAAAAAGGGCATCTGCCCAGCCATATTAACCTGGTTAAAAAATGGCAAATAAATAAAAATTTCACCCTAAACTATCCCCCCTTCTCCTTATAAAATGTTTTGATTTTCTGGTAAATCACTGAAGATTGCAGTCAGTCCGTAATGTCAGACATTAGAGTTTCATACTTAGTCTTTAAGAAATCCATATTCTTGAAAATACGGTTATTTTCCTACTAATGTGAATTAGGGTAATATTTAAAAGTTATACCTGATTTTGGACTCATAAAGACTCTGTTGGTCATTAGTCTAGTATAAACCTATGAACCTACTACTTATCCACAAAGCAGGGAACAACAATACACTGAATGCATCTTTCATACTTATATCTTCCTACAACTTCTACTTCAGATTTAAGATCTGACATAAGTAATGAAAGAATTTAAATAATCTCACACATAAAAACGTGCACTAACGTGAAGTTAGTCAGTAGGCTTATAAGCATGAACCAGAATGTCTTACTGAAGCTATGTTTTTGTGTGAAGTGGACCATTGCTTAAACTGAGCCAGCAAGAATACCTACCCAGTATCTGAGCAATAAACCATGGCCATAATCACTGCCACATACAGCACCAGAAGGTGAAGTGACAACTTTTCACAACCCCTCAACAATTTAAATGTCACTATCCACAAATGGAAAACAATAAATATTGTATAAAAAAGACCTAACTAATAAGATGCACTATAACCTTCAACAGTGACCGTGTCTTCTCAATTGAGGTAAAATTAGCTAAAATCCAGCTGAGCAAAGCAAAAAGAACATGGCAAAATCTCCAAGAAAACCAGACTCGCAAGCAATCTGTGAAAAAATAGCCAGTTAGCAGTAACACACATTGAATTATTGCACACTCAGAGTGCAGGGAAACTTGAAACCTGTAAAAAATTAAATCTATAATACAAAGCTTTACACTATATAAACCATGCAACGCGGAAACAAGAAGTACATCAACTGTATACTGTCCACTTGAACTTCTCCAGAAATGAAACAAACCCAAGAGATGCCATCATTAACACACAGTTTAAATCTGAATTTCTCAAACATAAAAATATTCACTTACCTGTAATCTGTGTAGTCTAAACAAGTCCCGTTAATTTTTTGAGCAGCCATTTCATACAAAGCTGACTGCCTCTCCAAATCACTTGCAAAGACTCTAGAAAACAGCTTAGACAGCAGAATAGTCATTATCTATAAAACTTACTCCAAAATTCAAGTCACCTATAACAAATCATGACAGTCATTTATAATCCCACTGTCACCACTCACAAAAAGTAAAATTCTTAAAAAAGTAGTAATTTAATAAAAAAAAGGCTGCACTAACCTCTGGTCCAACCTTCCCTTATGACTGAGTTCCACAAACAAGCATAATTCTTTAGAAAGCAACACATGTTATTTCATAAAACAGCATACCCACCTCCAAACAATTAAGCCAAGCCTTGTATCTCCACATATTGCACCTAGACAATAGCTGGCTTTACTACTTTGTACTTGATGCATGAACAGATCACACTGGTTAACACATTCAGGTAAATGCATGCATTGAAATGCATAAGACATTTTGAACAGCTCAGCATTTAAACTTCTCATTCAATTAAATGAAAGGCAGTTCCAAGCCAGAAACTAAGGCACTTAGCACCCCATCAAGTTGGATATGACCATTTTCACCTCTGCTGGCAACCAATGTTTAATTCAGTATGTCCAAGATCAAAAACACTTAACAGAAAGCCAAGGATAACTGTAACAATTTTAGAATAATTAACATGCAAACCAATTGACTCAGGCTTCTCTTACCACAAACTGAGAATTATGTAACTATTTTTATGTATTTACTCAATGTTTTACTTAATGTAACAAACTTTAAGAAAGTTAATTTTCAGTGGAGATTGATATCTGCAGAAAATGCTAATAAAGCTCTGTATACAGTTCTAAGTGCCCTGTGTATGTATAGGCTTGTAACACATTTGGAACAGATGTGACAAAAAATAATTTCAGTGAAAATCAGGGGCACCACAAATATCATCTGCCCAAGAAGAAAGTTGAGAAACAGAGGATGGCATGAGAAGAAACACATTCATTTTAATGATGTGCTCGCCCTGCAAGAACCAAAACCTCTAAATGTATGACTTGGGTTAAGCTTACAGAAATGGACATGTCAGGATGGCCTGAAATACCAAAGCAAAAAGTACAGTCAAGTATTTTATAGGTTCATAGGTTCATAGGTTCATACTAGGCTATCTGCCCAAGGGCATTTATAAGCCTAGCCCATAGTTATGTGGCTTTCGCCACCCCTTTAGTTTGAATAAAAACTATGCCTATCATTTTGCTGTGCCTCTGTCAAGCAGTGACACTGAAGTAATCCCTGGGGTATATCTGCAATCTCCCATCCATTGGTCAAGATTCCTCTTGAACAAGGCCAGAGAGGTGCTCTGCCTCACATGTACCGGGATTTTGTTCCACAGCATAGGGAGTCTCTGGGTGATGAATCTGTCCCTCCAGCACGTTCTATTTATAACCGTGTCAAGGTTTAAGTCTCCGCCCTTGTGGTTCTGAGGGATCTAGATTTTTTTGAGGTGAAGCATATTCATCAAATCTGGGTTTGACATGGCCTTATATGTCAGGCACAGGTCACCTCTGAGCAAGCGGTATGAGACTGAATAGAGCTGGAGTTCTTTCAGTCGGGCAGCATAAGACATATTTTTGAGAACCTTTATCCTTTTGGTGAGGAACTTTTGGGGCCTTTCAAGCTGCAGCAGGTGTCTGGTCAGATACATTCCGAACGGGGCATTGTACTCAATCATAGGTCTAATGAGTGATGAGTACAGGGGGACGATGACCTCCCTTGATCTAGATGTGAATCCCTTCATGATCAGGTGGGTGATAAAGAAGGTTTTCCTAACTACTTTAGCAACATCAGTGTCAAACGAAAGGCTACTGTCAACCTGGGTCCCCAGATCCCTGATGACTTTTTCTGTGCTCAGTGGATTGCCACCTATGGGTAAGGTAGGGCTAACCTTGTTTTTCCCGAAGGGTATGACTATGCATTTTTTGGCGTTTAACTTCAGGCCATGGCTCTGGCACCAGTTATCTGTTTCTGTGAGGCCCTTCTGGAGGATATCTGTGTCAGATGTGTTTTCGACTATGGCGCCCAGTTTGCAGTCATCTGCAAACTTTGCCAGCCATAACCCTCCTGTGTTTGCTTGTACTTCAGAAAAGTAGATGCCGAACAAGAGTGGACCCAGGACTGAGCCCTGTGGGACACCACTTGTGACAGGCTTTGAGTCTGACATGGCTCCAGCAACTCTGACCCTGTGGGTTCTGTCACTTAGCCAGTTTGCAACCCATCTTGTGATGTATGGGTTTACATTCAAGCTGATGAGTTTTTCGATGATACCTGAATGGGGTATTGTGTCGAAGGCCTTTGCCAGGTCGAGGTAGGCTGTATGGACTGCCTTTCCTCATCAATGGCCTTGGTGACTGTCTCGAAAAAGTCAACCAAGTTTAAGAGGCAGGATCTGCCTTTGACAAAGCCAAACTGGGTTGGATCCAAAGTCTGCAAGTTCCCTATGTCTTTATTTATGAGTTCCATTATGATCCTCTCCATGGCTTTGCAGATAAGGCTTGTCAAGCTAATGGGGCGGTAATTTCCAGGGTCTGTGGAGGCACCGCCCTTATGAAGTGGGACCACAGTCGCCGTGCGCCACTCCTTGGGTACGTATCCTGAGGTGAGGCTAAGATTAAACAGCTGTCCTAACTGTGGGTTTAATTCCTCGTTGAGTTCGTGAAGCACACAGCCGGGGACACCATCCGGTCCCATGGATGCTGTGTTTTTGCCTTAGTGAGGGCAGTTCCCACCTGGGCGTTGGAGATGTTTGGGGCTACAATCCTCTGGAATAGATATCTCTCCTTTGGGGGAGGGGAGAAGTTTGCACTGAACCTGTCAGCCAGTATGTTGGCAATGTGTGTAGGTTCAGTAATTTTCACATCATTTTGAACTAATTCTGAGCATATCTGGGAGTTTCCTCCTAGGTTTCTAACATAGCTAAAGAAGGCCTTATGATTCTCTTTAGAGTCCTTGGCGATTTTCTCTCAAAATTTGCCTTGGATGATTTTATGAGAGCTCTTAGTTTTTACTTATAATGATCAAAGGTGTCTTACCTTTCAAGGATTTTGCTCTATCTTGTAGTAGCTTCCTCCTTTTGTTGTAGAGCTTGTTTATGGCTGGGGTCCACCAGACTGGATGCTTGCCTTTGGTACAGAGAGTCTTAGTTTTGTTTGGGATTGCCTGATCCATGCAGTCCTGTAGGTGCTGGTAGAAGGCATTTGTAAGTGATTCAGCGGTTTGAGTAATGTTTACCACTGGCTCAGGGGCCT
Source organism: Protopterus annectens (assembly GCF_019279795.1). Classification (NCBI taxonomy): domain Eukaryota; kingdom Metazoa; phylum Chordata; order Ceratodontiformes; family Protopteridae; genus Protopterus; species Protopterus annectens. The sequence goes on along the minus strand of NC_056741.1, from coordinate 1,817,714,595 downwards.
TAAAGGAGACCACACTAGTTTTTAGAAGTGTGAAATCGGCTTTTGAGAAGTTTTTCACTGTGGTCTATTTGTTTCAGGTGGGGGCGGGATGAGGACCTCCAGCGAGATTAGTTTATGATCTGATCTCACCAGTGAGTGGTATACTTCCGGTGTTGAACATTTTGATCCCATGTTCGTGATGATGAGATCAAGTATGTTTTCTCCTCTTGTGGGGATGGTGACTAGTTGTTCCATGGCATTTGAGTTTATGAACTCCAGGAATCTTTGGGTTAGAGTGTCCGGGCTTGAGTAGTGTTCCCAGTCTATATTAGGGTAGTTGAAGTCACCTAGTATGATGGTGTTTGGAGATACATTTATCCCCTCCAATGTTTTCAGGAAGGCCATGTGAGGTTCCTGAGTTTGACTAATGAACTCTTTTGTTGTAGTCAAGTAAACATGTTATGGTCTTGAAATGCAGTCACCAGTGCACATACTGTCTGTACAAATACCATGCATATACCTTTTCTCCAAGTCTTCTTGACACACTGTAAAAAGTTGCAGCCTTTAGGCAGACAAGACAGCACATACTCCTTTTCTACTCCCACATACTGCAACTCCATGCAGGTCACCCAGGAGTCACCAGGAAAGCAGGCCTAAGCATGTTATGCCCACTATATCTGCTTCCATACAAGGATGTGACTTAGTTATATGTCACAGGCTCATAGGAGCTGCACATCAATTGAGGTGCAAGGACATTTCAGTTTTGCCAGTACCCACCCTTATGACTTTCCTCTCTTTTCAAGAAGGGTCAAGTCATTCATACCAGGGATGAATTTATGAATACCCAAATATTTATCCTTTTTAAAGGCAGACGGTGTCACACTGTTAAACTTGTAGAGTTAGTTTGTTGTACAGAGGTGGGCAAGCACTGTGTTAGAAGTCTATACCTCCACCATGTGCATTTACTTGCTGGAGTAGATTTATATCTTATGGCCCTAGTATTAGCTGGGCTATTTGGTTTTTGGATATATAAGAGTTTTTGGATTACTGGATCCAGTGTAACCAGCAAAGCCTCCTTGCTCCACCATAGTAGCACATGAGAACCCTGACCCTAATTCGAACCTGCATCTGAAATAAAAAAAAAAAAGCTGTACCCATAACAGAAGACAGTTGGAACTCGCATCACACACATATACGTGGGCACACACACAAACACATGCACACTGAATTTATCCCATAACCTAACCCTAAACACTCAATCACATACACACTCAATCTATCCTCTTACCCAATCTATCCCCTAAACCTATAACACACACACACACACACACACACACACACACACACACACACACACACACACACACACACACACACACACACACACACACACATTATTTATATATACATATATAACGGATATATACAGACATATATGATATATTTATTACTGTATAAAGCAGGACAACAGGAATTAGTGTTGATAATGGCTGACCAGAATGCACATATCAAGACAGAATAGGATAAGAAGACTGCTTGGTTCCACATGGGGTGGGGCAATAGGAAGAAAGAAGGAGAGACCACTCTAGACGTCTGCCTGGCAAATGGCTTGATAGTAGCCAACACATGGTTCAAAAAGAGATACTGTCACAAGGTTGAATACAAGAGTGGCTAACATGCAACTCATGAAGTCTTCCTGCTAGGAAGGAAAGGACAATGGGGTAGAATCAGCAATTGCAAAGTCATTCCCACTGAAACAGGCAGCCCCTAAGGAAAAAAAAACACTGGTTGCCACAATCAGCTGCAAGCAGTGGTCATAGAAACTTCCAAGGTCAACAGAGACCAGTCTGAAGAGTTAAAGTTAACTGGGAAGAAAGCATAACAGTTCTAGGAATTGCTTAGAGCTCCTGCACTGCAAGAAGAAGAGCAAATAAGTGGAGTTGAAGAAGACTGGAAGCACATCAAAACAGCACATATGAGGACTACAGAACATATATGTAGCCGAGCCAGGCATGGAAATAAAGTATATAAGGAAAGCTGGTGGAAGAACGCAGAAGTCCAGGAAGTCATCACAAGAAAGAAGTAGTGCAGGGAAAAATGGGAGAAAGAAATGACAGACTAGACTTTGAGGGTTGAATAACAAGAAGGCTAAAAACAAAGAACAAGGCATCAGAGGTGCTCTGCCAACTCCTGGAAGGTGACTCAGTAGGTGGCACAAAGAAAGTATATTGGGTTCCAAGGCAAAGACAGAAAGATACAGGCGATAGTCAGACACCCTTCACAAGGGATGTCACCAACAACCTGCTCACCAGTCCACAGGACATCAAAGGCAGATGGAAGGACTACTTTGAGCAGATTCTAATGAAGAAAACTACACAGAAGGTGAACTTCCCCAGATACAGCCTACAATGAGGGAACAGTAGGAGCCCATCATGGAAGAAGTAAAAACAGCTGTAAGGAAAATTAAGTCAGGGAAAGTAGTAGGCTCAGCTGAGACCATAGCTGATATGATAAAGACTGGATGGCACAGAGGCATAGCAGTTCAAGTTGTCACCTCACAGCAATAGGTTCCCCGATTCTATTCTTGGCTGGGCTGCCTTCTGTGTGGCTTAGTTTCTGGTGTTATTCTAAGGGGGTGAAATATTTGTCAGCTTGGAAGGAGATGGTCAACAGACCATGCTGCTTTGCCAGAGGTGGTCTGCACCTCTCCCCTCTAGACTTTTGAATATTAACAAAAACATTCCCTTCCCCCATAGTGCCTTTTTTAGGCAATGCCAAACTGAAAGTACTTCAGACATAGCAATTCAAAACCAAGAAAATGTAAAGGTATTACTGCTCAATGCTAGGTGACTAAACAAAAAACTTCACTCCCTAGAAGCTCTCTTCACTCTAGCGAATGCTGATGTCTGTGCAGTCATTGAGACATGGTTTGAAGCCGCGGAGAGCACACCAACAGTGCAAGACTGTAATGCCTTCTATACATTTAGACCAGCTACTACCACAGACTGGGACTAGAGATGGAGGTGTCTCTGTTTACGTCAAAAATAAATATACCTCAATGCTGGTCAAACAGGACAATGCACCTGAGCTGCTCCATGTTCAAATCACCACAGGCAAAATCCAATATCACTTCCTTGCCAGCTATAGGTCCCCCTCTATGACCCAGGAAACCATTATCATGCATTTAAGCTTGTTAGAAACACCAACCATCCAACCCAATACTATATTCATGTTTGACTTTAGTTGCCACAGTATTAACTTGAAATCTTGTATGACACTAAATGTACAGGCACAGAGTGTCATTCTGGCTTTTGTAAATACAAGCTCCATGAGCCAGATAGTCAATACACTGACCAGGGGTGCAGCCACACTGGATCTGGTCCTCACTAATATGGGAGAGTGCTGCACACCCCCTACTACAATGTCTTTCCTGGTAAGGTCAGACCACAAAATGGTCTCCTTTGAAGTAAAAATAAAATATGGACCCCCCAGCTAAACTGGGAATATTCAAGAGCTATTCCAAAGCTAACCTCCTGCTATTAAGTGATAACCTGGCAAAATTTCAAGCCCCCATAAATCATGAGAACACTGTTGCCTATGCAGAACTGTTCACAGAAACCCTGTACAAGCTTGTTAATAGCTGCAAAGAGGCAACTGTACCCACCAGGAAGAAGTACAGAACTAACTCAAAAAACAAACCACCCTGGTGGAATCACAAAATCAATAGGCTGTACAACAGAAGGAAGAAAATCATAGCAAAAAATTAGGAGGTGCAGAACCCAGCAGGATAAAAGCAGTCTCAAACTAAACAAACATCTCAGATGACAAAGTCTACCAAAGCCAAATTTGAGGCAAATTCAGCCTCCCAGGCCAAGGACAACCACAAGGCATTCTTTAGCTACATCCACAACCTCAAAGGCAATACACAATTGTGTGCAGAGCTAATTGTAAATGGAGCCACATATACTGAGCCAGAAGATATAGCAAACCTACTGGCCAATAAATTCAGGTCTAACTTTACCACTCTCTCCTCCCCTCGACCTTCCCTCAGGAAATACCATCAAATATAACTCCCCCTGCTGTCACTAGGGAAAAAGGTCCTTAATGCTCTCTCTAAGGCCAAGAACACTGCATCAATGGGTCCACACAATATTCCAGGATGCCTTCTAAATAGCATGAAACATGACCTATCATGGCATCTGAAATTGCTGTTTAACTATAGCCTCCAAACAGGCATGGTGCCTGAATGGAGAACATCAATAGTCATCCCTGTGCACAAAGGTAGACCATCTACAGATCCTGGAAACTACAGACCCATAACTTTCACTAGTCTTATATGTAAAGCCATGGAAAGAACTATCATGGAAATGATCAATAATGATGTAGTAAACCCCCAGACACTGGACACAAACCAGTTTGAATTCATCAAGGGCAGATCATGCCTACTTAACCTGGTGGACTTCTTTGAGAAGGTCACCAAAGCAATGGATGAGGGCAAAATGGTTCACACTACCTACCTTTACCTGGTCAAGGCATTTGACACAATATCCCTCCCAGGTATTGTTGACAAACTCAGGAGGTTAGGTATAAACTCATATGTCACCTGGTGGATAGCCAAATGGCTCAGACAGGACCCAGGAAGTTAGAATTGGGGATTTCACCTCTACAACGAGGCCAGTCACAAGTGGAGTCCCTCAAGGAGCAATCCTTGGTCCTCTCGTTTTTGGCATTTACTTCTCTGAAGTCAAGGCCAAAGTCAGTGGTCAATGGCTTACTAAATTTGCAGAGGATTTCAAATTAGAAGCTGTCATTGAATCTGAATGAAAGTTTTTATAAGCCATTTATATATATATCCTGGTTTTTAAATTTTAGTGTATTGTTTCTGTAGGACCGCAGGATATTATTATAAGTTAATTAGTCTCATCATGTGACATGAATTAGACTATTTAAGGATGTTTTTAGCAATGTCTACACACTTATCCTTGAAAAAGCCCGATAGTATTCGGGTGAAAGCGCTTGGTTTATTGTTTGGTTTCAATAAAGATTGCTGCTTTTTCAAATTACTTGACTACCACTAATTAATACTACTTTGTGGACTATACTGCTGTTGGATTTCGGGTCCTGACTTGCCGGGTTTGTTTACTTTTTCGCTGTCATTGAATCCCACACTGACACAAATTTCCCCAGGAGGGGCTGACACAGAAACAACTGGTGTCAGAGCCATGGACTAAAACTAAATGCCAAGAAAATATAATAGTATCCTATGGGAAGTCATCCACCCCTGGTAGCTATCATATTGACAACACATCCCTTAGAGTTGACTCAGTAGTCAAGGACTTAGGGACACACATAGATAGTAATCTAGCCTTTGACCATCACAGATCTACAGTAGTGAGGAAATCATTCTATGTTGCACAACTTATAAACAAAGGTGTGGCATCTATGTCCAAGGAAGTCATTGTAATCCTGTATTCGGCATTCATCATACCTATCAATGAGTACAATGCCCCCTTTGGTATGTACCTAACCAGACATACCCAACAATTGGAACATCCACAGAGGTTCCTCACTAAAAGAATACAGGGCTTAAGTAAAATGTCCTATGCAGACTACCTCAAGGCTCTATCCCTGTATTCTATCTCCTACAGGCTTTTGAGGAGAGATCTATGCTTGAAATACAGGGCATTGTCAGACTCCACTCTGATGGACCTGCCGCATATCCACAAAACAAACAGCACCAGAATTACCCATTCTAAAACTTAATTTTTGCCTGTGATATAAGTAAGACCTGCTGGAGAAACAGGTATGTATCCCAGAGATTACCCTATCTCTGGAACAGGCTCCCCATCTATGTGAAGCAGAGTTCCTCCCTAACCAAATTCAAGTGTAACATGGACAATTGGATGGGGAACAGGAAATTCATCCCTGGTTTGGCACCTGTGTTTCTAATGGACACAGACAACCTATAAATGGTTCATCTCCCAGACCCTAGCTTGTAAATGTTTCATCTCTCAAGCCCCTGCTTATACTTATCAAGAGTATCAGAACTTGTCAGAGATTTGGGATGCATTGCTAGGCTTAAAAAAGCCCTTGTGGTCGTTAGCCCAGTAAACACCTATGAATCTATAAGGAGTCATTACTAGGCCCATTGTGGATGAAAGATTGAAACAATACTAATTTCATGAACTTTAATCATATTTTGACTTAGGAATGGGGTTCATTCCCGTCATGGTATTAGAAACCCAAAAGGCTTAAATAAATTAAAAAAAAAAGTGGAAAGGGATGATGATGATGAAGTGGGGGTGGGGGTCAAGAAATAAGGAAAGAGTGGGATTATGGATGAGTATCCTTAAGGAGAATTACAACAGCCTTATAGAATATTTTATTCATAAAGTAGCGGAAAGTATCCTAAGAACTGAGCCATCATGAGAATGGAGAGGAAAGATCCTGCCTATAGGGACGTCTGCCATTAGAGATACAAAGATTAGGCAAGTGGGGGTTGGAATTTACTGGAGAAAGTTGGCAAAGGAACCAAGGTATTAGGAGCAATTAAGCACAAAGGGAAAGGCAATAGAATAGGAAAAGGCCAAGAAACATTTGGACTGCAGGCTAGAGACTACCTTTCCTATCAGGAACTAATATCAGAATATAGCTAAGAGAAGGAGATAAGGGAATCCTAAATTAAAGATCTGCTCTGGTAGAGTGTTTAATTTAATCTAGAACAGAAGCTGCTGTTTAAAAATAGATAATTACTAGGGCATATAAAATAATACACAATTACTATAGGAATAAATCAGAGGAGGTTAGAAAAGCTTGTGAAGAAAGACTGTTCACAAGGAAACAATGGTAAGACATATGTATATGGTTCCCAAACATGCAACAAAGTCAAGAAGATTTAGGATTTTTGCTTAAAAGTGTTTGCACAGGTATACCCAAGCAGACTCCAAAGAATTTTTGTTCTGGTAGATGGCAAATGTTAGAGGTGCGGTGGGGAAGAAAGAGTTAACTGGGAACATATGATTTGGGAGTCTAATGAGCTGGCAGTCTTTGAAAGTTCCCTACAGAGTACTCTGACAGAAATATTGGGTGAGCAAATGGGTGTAACTAAGGAAAGGATTTTTGAGCTGGGATACAACATCTGAATTGCCTAGTTACAGTCAGTTAAGTTTAATTCTGGTCGCTGAAAAAAAGCAATTAATAGAAAACAGAAACAGAAATCAAAGTCTAAACCGACTGTATTTGAAGTAGTGAATATTATAATGCAGATAAAAGAACTGGAAGTATGATCTTTAGAAAAGGGTAAGAGCAAACTGCTTAGGGAAAAAAACGGAAATTGTGGGAACAATACATGCAGAGTAATGTTTTGGGGAGAGAATGGTGTTTGAGGGAAGGCAGGAACTGATAAATGTATGTAATATTGGATTGATGATGGTATAATATACATGATGCATACTGTTTATAACTGTGAATATGTCAATATGGTTTGTTTTCATTTATATAAATGTATGTTTGCCTACGTCTTAAGTAATAATATAATAAAGGTGTTAAAAATGAACCTATCATTGCAGTTAAATACTGAAAATTGAAAGCATTAAAAATGTCATTCTTCCACCCCCTACACCTCCACATAGCTTGCTTGTTATATATACCAATTCTGAAATCACACTACAGTGGAAAAAGAGCAAAATTTTCATTCCCTGCTGTTACACAATCTAACTCAGGAAAAGGTGGTAATGCTCGATCAGCTGATTTTCCCCTTTTTGACAAAATGATAATGAAATATATGTATCCTGTGTGTGAGTATTGAACAAGTGGTACTAAAAAAATATGCTTAATGAAAAAAACAACAGATCGAAACAACAAATGATTGCAAAAAGAATGATTCATCTGTGCTGTTAAGTGTTCATTTTCCTTATTCTTGTATGCACAGGCTAATTGGCTGATAAATGTATTGTGCATGATTTATTAACCTGTTTCCAAACTTAAGTTATGGCACTGTGATGTGGTAACTGTTGAAGCACTCTCAAACTGTAGCAGTAGCATCTATTCTCCTTCTTTATCCACACTATTCTCAGATTTGTATCTTTTACACCCTCCTATCTCCTCATTACTTCCTTTGACCCGTCTTTGTCTCCTACTAGCTTCATCCTCCCTTTTTTTTCTCTCTCTCTCTCTTCAGAGCACACAAGCAAATCTGCAGTCTGCGGCTACCACTCCACCCATAGAGTATAAGAAGGAATCAGTACTGCAAACTAAACAAGGATATACATTTTAAGCCTCAAGAGCAGGGTCAGTCCACCCAGGCATTCTACTTGTATTTTTTATGAGAGTGAAGCTATTACATTAGCAGTATTTCTTAGTAGTTCTCAGCGTGCTAATAAAACTGACTGTTGTAGCCTTGTGTCCCCCCCCCCAGCTAGTACAGTAATCCTAACTGTCCAATAGACAGTATACATTTAATTCAGATTCCTGTGACTGAATTAACCATCAAGCAGCCCTCTCAGTGCTTTCTGCCTTAGTTTGCATCACTTGGAGGCCCACCTGTTTATTTGCATCTCTATACATTCCCCTTCATTACTAATGTATCTCCCTACTCTAATCTGTGCTCAAACTGGTTAGTAATCAGCAAGTCAATATGAAGACACACTCCCAACCTTAATAAAGTTTGCTGTCTCTTCTCTCCTTCACTTTATAGGTAGCCTGAATTCTTCCTTACCCCCCTCTGAGGCCTTCACTGATAGTTTTCCACTGATTGCCTCTCTGGTTTCTTTGCATTCCACATGGTTTACACCCCATTGTGCTATCTCCCTCCCTCAATACTAAGTTTATATTAGAATCCTGCTGAGCATGGAGCCATCTTTAAATTTCTAGTCTCCCACCAGGACACAAGTGCTCTTCAGCAATTGCATTCTGCTTGCTGGTAAGCCATTAGACCTCAGGAATTTGTTTAAAGTGTTCAGATTTGTAAAGTAACACTTACTGTTTACTCTTGTCTTGGTGGGCTCTGCCCCGCTCTGTTCGCCCTCACTAATGCTCGGGCTCTCTCTGCTCCCCTGCCCTGCCCCCTATTCCCTCCCACCCCCACTACCGCTACATTTATAGTAATCACAGCCACACCCACAGCTCATCCTCACATCACCTTCGCCAATCACAGCTCCTCAAGTCAGATCACATTATACTACACCAACTTACGCCACACAAAATACTCCCAATCACTCTCATTCCCATTAGGCATTTTTTACATCACCCACACCACTTACCCATTCACATACAGTGCAACCCTATAATTCCTATTCAGACTCCCACCTAGTACCATCTTAAACTTTACAACCATGACTATCACACAACTAAGTCTAGTCTGTCTTATCATAATTCTTTATAACACCACATGTTATCACTCTAGCAATATCCCTAAACATAGTAGCACAACACTACATTATGCACTCTCATATACAGACACCACACATTATAATAATATCTGCCCACAATTGTTCAAGAATTATATAACGGACCAATTCAGAACTAAATACATATGATCTCATTCCTACTCCAGAAAAACACAATACTTTCTCACACTCCTCATCAAACTCCAACATCTGTATCAACATTTTAACACCAAGCTCATCACAAGTGGGGATATTCACCCCAACCCAGGCCCAAATCCATCCTGTCCAACACAAACTGCTCCAACACAAATGTCAGAATATAACACATCCACTATCTTCATCCCTGGGCAAATCAACAACAGCAGCAAAACCAACCATCTTTTAATGCTAAATATTAGTATCAGAAATCAAGCGTTCAGTTCAATCAATTAATATTAGAAGTATGAAAAATAGAATACCTGAACTCCAGGCCACAATAGCACACTACTCCCCAGACATAGCTGCTTTAAAAGAAACCTGGCTAAATAAAAACATAGCTAACTCAAAAGTTCTCCCTACTGGCTACAATATCATTAGATAAGACAGACCACTTCGTAAAGGGGGTGGAACTGCCTTACTGTATAAGTCCAAATTAACTGTAAGTTAATTACCAAACTCCTACCCCTCCCCCAATAATTGGGACATACTTATCTCACAACTTCAACTTCACCCTAAAAAGGTCATCACCACAATTGTGATCTATATTCCACCTGGTAATACACCTGCTAGTCTTGAAGACTTCTTATCCTGGTGTTTACCCATATAATCACAAGAAACCCTTATTCTGGGGAATTTCAACCTAGATTGGTTTACCTGCATATCAGAACCACCAAGTAATCTAATAAATCTCCATGGCTACCAGCAGCTAGTCCAAATTCCAACTAGATGTGATAAAAAAGTCTAAACGGGAATCCATCCTTGTCTGGGTCCTAACTAACAACCCCACATTGTACCCTCACTCAGGCAGTCTCCCAGACACCTTAAGTGACCACAACATAATATACTTTATATGCAGTAGAACAAGCATATGCAAAACTACTAACTATATATCCACTAGAAACACAAAAAAATTCTCTCCTGAGGTCCTCAATACTGTACTCTGTAACTGTGACTGGACCCCCTAAAAACCCTCCCACTTGACCAGGCTATAGCATATTTCATCAAAACATTTCTACAACACCTAGACACTGTCGCTCAATTGCGCAAAATCAAGGTTAGAACCTCTACAAACCCCTGGTTCAGTAAAGAAACCAAACAAATCATCCCGAGACACTGCCTGGCTTTACTATAAAAAAAAAAAAAGAAACACAAAGCCTAAGTACCAAGAACTGCACAACCGTGCAAAAAATGCATTAGGCTGGACAAAAAAATCCTACTACACGACATTAAAAACTAAATACCACCACAATAGGGTTGGGAGGGTGGCCTAATGGTTAAGGTATTTGCCTTGCAAACACAAGGTGCAAGGTTTGAGTCTCACAAGGGATAATTGGCTAGGCTTGAAAATGGCTCACAAGGGTAGTTAGCCTAGTACCAATCTATGAACCTATGAACAACCCCCCCCAAAATTTTGGAAAAATGTAAACAAGCTACTAAAACCCACCCAAAAGGCTACCCCCAAACCAACCACCTCTGACACTAAAGTTCCTATCGAAACACAATTCAACTCCAACTTTGTAAACTCAGTTCTATCCTTGGTATCACAGGACAGTTCCTTCCTCACTATCCCCCAACACAAATAAAAGCTTTACCCTCAAAACAGTTTCCACACTTCAATCAAAAGCATGCTCTCCAAACTAAAAAAGTCATCAACAGCAGCTGACCTACTCCCCAGCTATTTCTTGAAACTCACAGCAGATGCTATTGCTATCCCAATCGCCACTCTCATAAACAGATCAATTGTTGAAAACTATGTGCCCAAACTCTGGAAAATATCCTATGTTGCACCCATACATAAAGGTGGGACCTCCACGAAACTTAATAACTACAGACTCATTGCTTTACTTCCCCGCCTGGCCAAAATCCTAGAAAAATGCATCCATACCCAGATGCTAAGATATCTCCTAGACAGCAATATCCTGTCACCTACTCAGCATTGTTTCAGACCTGCGCATAGTACCACTACAGCCCTCCTCTGCTTCACAGACACAGTAAACCGTCTGAAAAATGAAGGCCTGCAGGTGTCAACTCTTTTTTTGGATATGTCCAAAGCATTTGACACAGTCTCGCACCAAATCCTGCTAAACAAACTAAACCAATATCACCTATCAAATTCCACTCTTACCTGGTTCCAAAGCTACTTAACTGACAGGTACCAAGCTGTAAAATGGGAAAATTCTCTCTCTCCTCAGCTGCCCATAACTATAGGAGTCCCACAGGGTTCTATCTTAGGACCACTACTATTTACAATCTTCACAAATGACCTCCATACCTCCACACAGCAAGCATCTATCATTCAGTATGCAGGTGACACTGCCTTAATCTGTGATTCACAAAACATTCCCACCCTCCTGCAAACAACTCAATCTAGCATTCTCTGATGTTGAAAACTACCTAACCAAAGCCCAACTTATATTCAATCTAAAGAAAAATTGGCTTATGATTATAACCAGTTCTAACAAAAACACCAAACAGTCAATTCACTATCTGCTCCATAAATACTACTCCAATCACTCCAGTGGCACAGGCTAAGCTATTCGGAATAACCATAGACTCCCACCTAAAATTTGATAGTCATCTCAACTTAACTATTAAAAAAGTATATGCCAAACTGGGATCACTCTACTGTATCAAGCCATTTCTTACCAACAACACAAGATCAGCCATTGCTTGCTCCCAACTTCTATCCACCCTACTCTATGCATCTCCCATTCTGACTAATCTCAACCAAACTGAACTAAGCAAAATGGAAGCCTGCTATAACAGAATTGCCCGCTTTGCTGCAAACTGCTCATATAGAACTCATCACTGTACTGCTTTGAGACAGCTTCACTGGCTTGAACTGCCCAACCTCCTAATCTACACTCAACTCTGCCTCTGTCATTCTATTACCTCCTCAGTGTGTCCTGTCCTCAAAAATCTAATACAACATCACTCAGCCAAAAGACCTTTTAGATCATCAAGCAAACTACTACTAGAAGTCACTAACAGCTACAATAGCTTTGGAGATGCACTATATAATAGTTCAGTGGCTAAAAAATGGAACTCTGTTGCCACTAGCATTCAAAACACATCATCCAAAGCCTCCTTTAAAGACCTCATCAGGCAATTGGCAGTGCCATGATTGCTCCCCAGGCTAGTGAAAGCGGATAAGGTATACATACTAAACCTAGAGTACTTGATTAAGATTGAAAACTATTCTCACAGACACTGGCTAATCTACAATGTATGTACTGTACCTGCGTACTATGTATGTATTCTACCTATACTCCAAATTTAAGCTGTACACCACAAATCTATTAAGTACCTTTATTTTTAAATTAATATTTTTTTGTTTGTTCTCTCCACTGTAACTGTTGATGTGCTGAATACCACTGTAAAAACATGTCTTTTGTAATTTGTGTGTATACTGATCATGTCTAAATGTATCTGTAATTTTTCTATATGGAGTTTTTCTCCCCGGGCCTCTGCTGAAAAAGGGCCTTTTCGGCTCAGTCAGACACCACCGGTTAACAAATATAAAATAAATAAATTAATTAATTAATATAATTTGCTTTTGTGATCAGTTAACTAAAACCCTGCCTCTAACTTCAGGTAAACTTCGTCTGAATAGTGGTTGTGTTACAAAAAGTTTATTTACTAAGGTAAGGTGTGTGGTTGGAGTTAGAATTAAGGTTATCATACTTTAGTAAGGTTGGTCAGGGTTTTGCCCCCCTGCCCCATACCACCTTAATAATGTGTGCTAACCCTAATCCTGCCCTAACCCAACCCCACGCCTTACCTTAGGAATAACACTTTCCATAAAACTAGTATTGCACAAGGTGCTTAGACACACATCGTATACAGCAACACACACACACACACACACACACACACACACACACACACACACACACACACACACTTAAATGCATCTTCTTCTCTTGCTCTAACATGCAAATACACACACACGCACACACACACACACACACACACACACACACACACACACACACACACACACACACACACACACACACACACAAATCCATCCTCTTCTCTTTCTCTAATGTGCAAATATCCACACACACACACACACACACACACACACACACACACACACACACACACACACACACACACACACCACACACTTCCACTCCTACTGCCAACATTTTGGTATAGCCAAGTGTTTCAGCATTAAAAGGTTAAACCACACTTACCTTATCCACATGCACTTAGTGTTCCTTCTTTTGCCATCTCCAGCACTCGAGAAAGAGAGCTTTGGATAAAGTTTTCCAAATACTTCACTCTATTAATGAACTGGCAATTCATCAGGGTGAAGTAAACCCCATAACCCCATAATACATATGAGCACCAGTGGCGTGGCAGCAGAACTACATTAAAAGACATAGGAAAAGTCAGAGAGGTGGCCAAAACGTGTCCTTTTTTGAGATGTTACCAATGGCAAGTGCTAGTGCATACACAGAGATGATTATTGTGCTTCAGTATTGCAGTAATAACCTTTGGGATTTTCTGCCTTGGAATCCAGAGGCTGCCCAGAATAGCAGAAACCTGATCCCTTCCCTCAGACCCAGTGAACACCCTCCCATCTGACATTAGGTTACAAAGAGTCATCAACTGTTTCCATTTCCTCAGTTATTTTTTCTGCTAAGTCCAAAGTACCAGGGTCATTAGTGTAGTGATCAGTCCAAAGCCAGAGACTGAGCAGCAAATCTTAGTACCCCACTGATGAACCTATTATTTCTTGTATTCTTAGGTGTGGGTTAAATCTAATTTCTGCTTAGAGTGATGAAAACAGATCTCCTATCAGAATTTTCACTCTGTGTATTCTGTCTGGTCCTGGAGCACAATATGTCCAACTGCCCCCAATTTGCCTATTTTATTACTTCATATTATTTATTGCCTTTTGTTTATCGGGATGGGCACTCTGGCTCATTTTCATTAGAGGCCTGGAGACAAAAAGCTCCATTAGAAATAAAAATTTGCAAACATTACAAAGAATTTGCAGAGAAAAAATAATATGTTTCTTAACAGTAGAAATGGGGGTTTAGAATAATCCAATGTGGTAATAGAAAAAAGACAGAAGTTAGTACCATTTTGATTTCTATCGAAGTGATATACAGCAATAAACAGGTTGCATTTACATATATAGCAATATAGAAATGTCATTCGCAATGAAGCAATGAAAAGCAGTATACAGTTATAAATATAGATAGCATTTTTTACTAGAATTGGCTGTTGTGATACACAATGGAAACAGGAAGGAAGGGAGATAGGTCCCGATTCCATTTCATGGGCTATTGTCTGTTGGACAGATAGCTACAGAACCAAGTAAGAGCAGAATGAGACAGTGATAGGGAATATAGTTCATTGATTAGGATTTGGTGGGAATCTGTGTCAAATGCTTTTGACAGCTCCAGGAACAGGGAGGATATTACCATTGTTTCTGTTAGTATTTGTGGTTTCTGAGAAACTAAGCAGAGCTGCTGTTGTGCTGTGGAGTGGTTGAAAGCCATGTTGTATGAGGGGGAGTCATTTGTTGCTCATGAGCTGGGTTAGGAGGTAGGTGTTTATGCATCTTTCTAAGATGTGGGACAGAGGAGAGTCATTGAGCATAGAGCTGAGTCTCTTTATGAGCATTTAGAGAAGTGTATAGGGAGTCAGTGGCCTATGCAGTCATGGCATCCACTGGTCAGTTGGTTGATCTCCTGCATAAGGGAAAGAGGAAGCATCCAAATGAAAAAAATATATCAGGGAGTTGGAAGAAAGCATCTCTGTTTCAGATAGTCCTCCTAGACCTGAGATTGTTGAAAGAGCTGAGGCACATTTGCTGCCCCCTACAATATCTGAGAATGCTGCTGGAGCCTCTGGTTAAACCATTTGAAGGGTGCTGTGTCATTGGCATGGCTGACATGTGCTCTGGCCAAGTTTTTCCAGACATCAGTTGGGTCCAGAGCCCATAGGCAGGCACTGACTTCTGAAATCCACATCTTGGTAACCAAGAGGGAGGGTGTATCTCCCACATTACTGCTTGTGAGGAGATCCCATTAGACTGGATTCAGGTTGTGGCCTCTCACCCATAGTTTGTGCCTGCCCTTATAGATGACACACCCAAAATTAGGCCCATGCCCATACCTAAGACTTGATGTTGATTTGCCCTGGCCTTAGATAATTGGGCCCTCAGCCCCCTCCCCCTTGAATTACATAGGTTAGCTTAGTTGAGGAGTCACAAGGTCAAAATATCCTACAGCTTAGCTGAGGACCTCATGGACATTATGAGGTCTAGACTGCTGGGCTTTGAAAAGTATCCTGCTCCAGGAATTTCTCTTGCCAAAAAGGAAACCAAATTTGAGAATAATCACAAATGGTGAATGAGCAGACCTGTAGGATTCCACCTGTACCTTAAAGGTTAAGAGTCAGGACAAATTGCAAGCTTCTAGGAATCATTTAATATGACTGGCCAAATGTGTCTTATTTGTCCTAAAAGTTTCTTGCCTGTAGTACTCCAAATTAAATTATCAGGTCTACTTTGGATTATATCACCCCCTCCTTTCCAAAGAAAAAGATGCAGGTTGTTATAGCTTTATTCAAATATGGATAAGTGCAGTAGCCATGAAAATGTTTTTTTTTTTTCTGATATGAATACTGCAGCAAACAGCATGAGTTTTCATGGCCACTAAAACACAGCATGGCAGCCTAAGAAATAATGTTGCAATGATCCAAAAACTTTGGAGAGCCTTGATTTATAATCTTCTGCCTGTACTACGTATGTTAACCTTAACAGTGTTGCTTTAAAATATCCCTTCAAGTCTGGTAATCCTAAACCACCTTGTTTGGTGGGGGAAACAGCTTATCCTACCTGACTCCTTCCTTCTTTCCCTCCAAAATAAATTAATTCAATTCTTTATTAATTATGGTTCACAGTTTTCATCTGGTTGATAAACATATAACTGAACTGCGTAATTCCTGGCCTCAGGGAAAACATATGACAAAATCCCAAGAAAAATTATTTGGGCAGTACTGTGGTGGTTTGAAGACTCAAGAACATTGGTAGAATTAGTCCAGGCTATGCACTAAGACCCAATGACTCAAGTACCAACAGTGTTCAGTCTCACAGAGGGATTCCCAGTGGGAGTGGATGTGCACCTTGGTTCATCTCTGAGCTAACTGCTTTTCATACTGGTGATGGACTACATTACCAAACAGGTCAGAATGGACAGATCAACAAAGTTGCTGTATGCAGATAATGTGGCATTACAGGCAGAATTTGAGCAAGAGTTTCAGCAAAGGATAGGGGAAATGGAATGCAAAACTGAAGGCACATAGGTTCATAGATGTGTACTAGGCTAATGGCCCTGGGGCCTTTACAAGCCAGCCATAGGATTACCCTTGCATTGTGCCACCAGACCTTAGTTCCCAGTGCCTCTGTCGAGTAGAGCCACTGGAGTTATCCCCAGAATGAATTTTCTTTTTCCCATCCACTCATCAAGATTTCTCTTGAAGAGGGTCAGCGAGGTGCTCTGCTTGACATGTATGGGAAGTCTATTTCATAGCATTGGCAGTCTCTGGGTTATGAACCTGTCCCTCCAGTATGTTCTGCTGATTGTGGTAATGAGGTTGAGGTCTCTGGAGCATGTAGTGCAGAGGTATTGGGATTTCTTTAGATGTAGCATTTCTAACAGAGCTGGGTCAGACATTGCTTTGTAAGTCAAGCAGAGAATGCCTCTAAGTAGGCGATATGAGACAGAGAATAGTTGGATATTTTTGAGTCTGTCCATATAGGACAAGTGTTTAAGGCCTAGGATCCTCTTTGTGAGGTACTTTTGTGGCCTCTCCAGTTGTTACAGGTGTCTAGTGAGGTACATGCCACATGGGGCATTGTACTCAATGATTGGCCTAATGAGGGAAGAGTAGAGGGAGACAATGACCTCTTTCTTCCTGGAGGTAAAACCCTTAGTAATGAGAAGGCCTTTTTGACCACAGTGGCAATGTGGTGATCAAAAGAGAGGTTGCTGTTAACCTGTGTTCCCAGATATCTTATAATGTCTTCTGCGTTCAGTGGACTACCATCAATGTGGTAATTCATGGGAATCTGTTTTTTCCTAAATGGGATAACGACACATTTTTGGCGTTGAGCTTAAGGCCATGGTTCTGACACCAGTTGTTGGTCTCAGTGAGGCCATTCTGTAGGATGTCAGCATCACTTGGGGAGTTAATAATAGCTCCCAACTTGCAATCGTCTACAAACTTTGTCAGCCAGAGTCCCTTCATGTTGGCCTGGACTTCAGAGAAGTAGATACCAAACAGGAAAAGACCCAGGACCGAACCCTAAAAGACCCAGGACCAAACCCTGTAGGACTCCACTTGTGACTACTCAGCAGTCTGACTTGGAGTCAGCTACATTCACACTGTGATTTCTATCTATGAGCAAGTTTGCAACCCACCTAGTGATATAGGGGTTGATGCCTAGCTTAGTGAGTTTTTCTATGATTCCTGAGTGGGGAATGGTATCAAAGGCCTTGGCCAGATCAAGGCAGGCTGTATGATCCACCTTGCCTTCATCCACAGCTCTGGTGACTGACTCAAAGAAGTCAACCAAGTTGAGCAGGCATGATCTACCCTTCACAAAACCAAACTGTGTGGGATCCAGAGTTTAGATATTCCCTATATGTTTGTTTATTAGGTCCATGATGATGTGTTCCATAGCTTTGCATATCAGACTCATCAGGCTAATGGGGCGATAGTTCCCAGGGTCTGTAGTCGCTCCTCCTTTGTGGAGAGGGGATGACTGCAGCAGTGCGCCATTCAGTAGGGACAAAGCCTGAGATGAGGCTATGATTGAACAGGGCACACAGGTGAGTTGCTAGTTCACTCTGTAGTTCATGTAGAACACAGCCAGGGATATTGTCAGGTCCCATAGAAGCTGTATTCTTGGCCTTGGACAGTGCTGTTTTAATCTGTGCAACAGTAATACTGGATTCCTGGCAATCTATTGGTATTGTCACTGGTCCTTTGGGGGGGTGAGAGGGGTAAAGTTGTCACTGAATTTGTCGGCCAGTATATTGACAATATCTGTTGGCTTGGTATAGGAGGTACCATTGTGCAGTAGCTCAGACCAAGTCTGGGTATTGCCGTGGAGATTCTTAACATAACTATAGAAAGCCTTGTGGTTGTCTTTACTGTCTGCTGCAATTCTGTTTTCATAGCTAGCTTCAGATAATTTGATGAGGGATCTCAACTTTTTGTTGAGGCTGATAAGGGAGTTTTGCCACTTTGGGACTTCACCTTATTCCGCATCAGTTTCCTCCTTCTGTTGTAGAATTTGTTTATGGGAGGGTACCACCAGATTGGCTTCCTTTTTTTGGAGGAGAGAGTCTTGGTTCTATTGGGTATGGTGAGATCCATGCATTTGTGTATATGTTCGTACAGTGCATTAGTGTATGAGTCGGCAGTCATGCAACTATTCTCCATTTGCATGGGTACCACGAAGTTAGCCATCTCTGTTTTTAGTAGCCCAAAGTTAGCTTTGGAGAAGTTTTTCATGGTGGTTACCTTGGTGGGGTGGGGTGGGAGGGATGTGGATTTCCAAGGTGATTAGTTTGTGGTCGGCTCTAACCAGGGAGGAGCTGACTATTGGTGTGGAGCAATGGTCGCCCATGTTAGTAATGACCAGGTCAAGGATGTTGCTACCTCTAGTGGGGGTAAGAACAAGCTGGTCCAGGGCATTGGAATTAATGAACTCCAGGAAACTTTGGGCAAGAGTATTGGTACATGAGTAGTTTTCCAAGTTAATGGAGTGGTAGTTGAAGTCACCTAGTATGAGAGTGTTAGGTTGGACCCTAATATTCTCCAGGGTGCTTAGGAACATGGAGTGTGAATCTTGGGACATGGTTGGGGACCTATAGCAGGCTACGACCTTAATTGCTGTCTTACCCAGTCTTAGCTGCACCTGAAGTACCTCTGATGCATTATGTTGGGCTACCAGTCTGGACGTGTGCACATCCTTTATGAATACTGAAACACCACAGCCTTTGGAGCTTCAGTCCAAGTTCTGGGGGCGAAAGGTGTGGAAAGCGTTATAGCCTAGTAGTGTAGGGGTGCTTTCTGCTGCCTTGAACCAGGTCTCTGTTACAGCACAAATGTCGATGTTCTCTATTTTAAGGTGTGCTTCGAGCAAGTGCATTTTGAGATTTAGACTTCTAGCATTGAGCAGCATGACCCTTAGTTTGCATTTGTTTGTAGCTGTTATGGAGGTAATTTGGTCTTTGGAACACCGCCTAAAAAAGGCACTATAGGGGTGGCAAGAGCCTTGGCCAGTATCCAGAAGCCCAAGGGTGACAGACGCAGGCCATCTCTGGAAAAGCATCAAGGTCTGTCAATCATGTCATCCCAGGCAGACAGATACTGGGTCCCATTAGAGTGACACCAAAAACTTAGCCAATTGTTGAAATCAATCATTTTCTGCTTGTACTGTGCTATCATTCTGGGTGATGTAGGATACTGCTCAGGGCTAGGGTCATACCTGCTTGGGCTACATAATCCGAGAGCTCCTCCATGTCTCTTTTCATGTAGTCCAGGGAGGTGCATCTCAGGTCATTCACACCCACATGTACAATGACACGAGTGATATTTGTACCTGTTGTTGAGGGACCTGAGTGCGTGCATTATGTGGTGGATCCTGGCACCTGACAGGCAGCTGACTGTTACTTTCTCCTTATTCAACTTAGTGAGTGGGACATCAGGGTGCCTCACTATCAAGTCACCTATGACTAGTGTGTTGGGCATGCTGTTTTGCCTTAGGGGCTTTGGCTGAGTGGCACACAGTTTTGGAGTGTTATGTGTCTTGTGATTAGTGTTGTGCTGTGGTGGTCGAGTGCGTTTTTGCCTTGGAGGTCTCAGTTGTTTGGGTAGATTTTTATTGAGAGCCTCCATGAAAGTGAGTGCGTGGTTTGTGTTTTTATGTGAAGGCAGTGCTGGTGTATTCTCTGGAGGGTGATGTGTTCCATGTGGTGTGGTGCAAGTGTTGACCTTCTCCTCTTGATCAGCTATTCCGGTCTTGGCTGGAGAGTGTGTGGCTTCCAATTTGGATATATAAGTGCATCTCTCGCAAGTCTGAGTATTGGGAGGTAAGAGGAGAGGGTTGTCAGTGTTCATGAGGCAGTTGCTACATTGTCTCAGGATGCCCAAGTTAACCACATTAATAGGAGAAAGGACAGGGAACTGACCTTTAAACATGCCTGGAGGGGTGGGCATTAATAATAAGTACTGGAGCTGTTTCCTTGTAGAATGTTTAGTGCTGATAGCACTTTTGTGTGCTAGAATAATTGCTGCAAGAAGTCTGGTAAAGTGCTAGACTAATAAGTTAGTAAAAGTGCAGGAGAGGAGAGGAGAGGAGAGGAGAGGAGAAGAGAGAACTAGTAGATCTAAGAGAAAAATTAAAGAGCAGACTTTGGTACCACTCAGAAGCTTACAAACAGTCCTGGATACAGCAAATCTATCTGGACTAGACTAGATACAGGAAAGGTGGGAAACAAGCGCAAATGCAGGTTTTTAGTCCAGGAAGTTGAAAGAGATGGAAAACTGCTCAAACGGCCAATAAACTACAATTTCTGGGCCAGAGACCACTCCTCTTGTGGTAGATGGCTACATAGTGCTTACCACTCCCACTGACAAGCTAGAAGGCTTCCCTCCGGCACAGAAAGGCTTGTGGGGCTCAGAAGCTTACAAACAGTCCTGGATACAGCTAATCTGTATCTGGATGAGACTAGTTAAAGGAAAGGCAGGAAACAAGCTTAGAATTTTTTTTTTGCAATTAAATTAACAAATGACTAAAAACAAGCATAGAAGGCAGTAAATTAGGAGACTACTAACAAGCATAAGTGCAGAGTATGAGCAACTGAACAGAATAGCAAACTAAGACAGTTACAGTAAGAACAGCTGAATAAAGTATATGCTTTTCAAGGGGGGAACAGAGCAGGATTAAGAGGCTACAGTGGTTGTTCTTCCCAAATAGTCTCTCTGTACCCAGTAGATAAAGCTGAAGAGATGGGACTAGTAGGAGTATCTGAAATCAAAATATGATCTCACTGTACTCAGTTGAGTGAGCAAATGAGATGGTCCCAGAAGAAGTCCAAACACAAATTTACAAGAGGGGAGTGCAATTTCAAAACCACCAAGATTAACACCACAACAAGAACAGGGACGGGTGTTGGGAACCAACTGTAGAGACACAGAGAGACCACAGTATTCAATTCAATTAATATTCAGTGAAAAAAATAAATAAAATGCAGTACTATATGAAAAAAGTGTAGATGAAACTGTACTTAATTTAGCTTATAAGTCCAATTGATTGCAGGTAAATCTTAGCCACCAACAGCTCAGATATTTAGCAGAAATAAGACAAGATGTAACACTTATATGGCAAGACAATAAGGCACATGGGTTGAAACTAAGCACAGATAAGACAGTAGTAATGGCTGCAAATGAGGAAATCAGAAGAAGCTGTGAGGTGAGACAGAAGGGACGATAGTGGAACAGGTTAACAGCTTCAAGTATCTGGGAGGAGTGGCTGAGGAGAAGGGAAGTCTGAATGAAGAGGTCAGAGCTAGAATCAGAGGAGCTGCAGCCAACTGGCATAGAGTCTCAAGTGTAGTGAATGAAAGAAGAATGCCAAAGAAGCTGAAAAGTAAGGTATATAAGACAGTGGTGCAACCAGTACTACTGTATGGCACAAAAACCTGGGAGGTAAAGGCAGAGCAGATGAGGAAGCTAGAGCTGATGGAAATGAAGTGTCTGAGAAGAGTGGTACAATGCACACTATGTGGCAGACAAAGGAATGAGGACATAAGAGCAGAAGCCAAAGTAGCTCCATTTGCAGAAAAGAATAAAGAGAACAGATTATGGTGGTTCAGACTCGTGAAGAAAAGCAAAAGACAATCTGGTGAAGAAGATTTGGGGCAGACAGGAAGAAGGTAAGAGGAAGCGAGGACGTCCAGCAAAGAGGTGGATGGATTGTGAGAGAGAAGATCTGTGACAGTCAGGAATGAGTGTTGAAGAAAGCAGGAGTGGGGCACTGAATCGAGATGGTAACAGTTAACATGACACCCCAACCCCATATAGAAAATGGAAAAAAGGGGGTTGTTGATGATGATGATGATACTAAGGGGAACAGAAGCATTTTCACTGCTTGTACCTTATCCATATCCAAGAGCTCCCAGCGTCTCACTTTTTGTATTCTATTTTGCTTAGTCTCTGCCCACATATCCTTAGTCACCGTAATAGAATCCCTTTTAATCCAAATCCCTAAATACTTCATCTTCTCACAGCCCCATAAATAAGGGTATTGCTGAACCAATTCATGTGTAGGAACATAGTTTAATGGAATAGCCTTTAATTTTATCCTTATTTAATTTATATCCTGAAAATGCTGAAACTGCCCCAAGATTTTCCACAACATTAAATATTCTTTTCTAGATTTATCAAGTACAATATAAGATTATCTGCAAATAAGGCTAATTTTTTTGAGTACCGTACCAGTTATATCCTTAAATTTCTGAGTTGCTTATTTTCTTTGTCAAGCAAATAATAAAGGAGGAATAGCACATCCTTGCTCAGCTTGACAGGGAGGACCTCTGTCTCCTTGATTCTTGCCTTTGGTCCTTCATATATCTTCTTAATTAACTCTATTATTCTATCAGGAAACACAATGCAGCCATTGCCCTGCTCATAAAATCCCAGTTACTCAATCACATGCACACATAGATTGAATCTTCTCAATTTTGTTGCATATTCATATATTAGACTGGAAGTTAGGATATAAGAGCTGCTATTGAGTTGTTTCTTGTAGTCCTGTGGTTCAGGGCTTGCTTCCCTCACCTCCAATACCTAAATGTGCGACTTTGAGCAAATCACTTAACCAGACAGTATTCCCAGACTGAGTCTGGAAAAGGTTCATTAATAACAGTGCTCCACCCCCAGTTAATAAATACAAATAAAATAAATATTGTTGTGCCTTGCAATATCATGACATTGGTATTCTGTAATTTGCTTTGCTATGCTTTTTCCATTCTAAGTTCTTGATTCGTATAATGCTAGGGCAGAATTTTATATGCCCAACTGATTATCCTCCTTTTTGAAGACTGTTATACTATTGATTCGACGAAAAAATTTCACTGGTCCCTTTGACCTTTTGTGTTTGAACATGCTCTGCTATTAAATGCTGATATGGGTGTTTGTCTGTGTTTTGTAACTCAAATACTTTTTTTTAACTCATCCCATTATTTTCCCAATATATTGGCTCTTTATCTAGTCTCCTCCAAATAGCAGATGCTGGAGCTCAAAGTTACTGAGAAGACCTATGAACCTGGGGCAGCTACATGTACTTATAGCAACTCCCTGTTTCGCACACAGCCTAACTCAAATCTCACTATTATGGGGAACAGAATTAAGGAACAAGGGAAAATCCCTCATGAGGGTGCAGTATGATGGCTTCCATCTTGTCCTGCTCCAGACTGCAGTACTGACAGGTACTGATCTTAGAGCCTGCAGATGGAGGAAGGGCAATGCATGTGCAGGAGCCCTCCCAGTAAGGAGACATTCCCAGTATGGAGACACCAGAGAGATTGCCTGGAGATTAGCATGAGACCATAGACAGCTGACTTGGGAAGACTGAAGTTTGCAGTGAGTGAGACGGAAAAGATACATAGCCATGCATCCCAAATCTCTGACAAGTTCTGATACCCTTGATAAGTGTAAGCAGAGGCTTGGGAGGTGAAACATTTATAAATGGGGGCCTGGGAGATGAACCATTTACAGGTTGCCTGTGTCCATTAGAGACATAGGTGCCAAACCAAGGATGAATTTTCTGTTCCCCATCCAACTGTCCAAGTTACACTTGAATTGGGTTAGGGAGGAACTCTGCTTCAGATGGATGAAGAGCCTGTTCCAGAGATGGGGTAGTCTCTGGTAAACATACCCATCTCTCCAGCATGTGCTATTTATAAAGAAGGCGAGATTTAAGTTTTTAGAAAGACTACTTTTGGTGCTGTTTGTTTGTGGATATGCAGGAGATCCATCAGAGTGGGATCTGGCAGTGTCCTGTAAGCTAGGCATAAATCTCCCCTCAACAGCCTGTAGGAGACAAAATGCAGGGGTAGGGCCTTGAGGCAGTCTACATAGGACATTTTACTTATGCCCTGTATTCTTTTAGTGAAAAAACTCTGTGGACGTTCAGGTTGTTGAATATGCCTGGTTAGGTACAGACCAAATCACACTGTACTCAGTGATAGGTCTGATGAATGCTGAATACAGTAGAACAATGCCTTTCTTGGATCTAGATACAATACTTTTGTTTATAAGTTCTGCAATATAGAATAACTTCCTCATTACTGTAGCCATGTAATGGTCAACGACTAGATTACTGTCTATGTGTGACCCTAAGTCCCTGGCTACTGGGTCAACTCTAAGGGATGTGTTGTCAATATGATAGTTACCAGGGATGGATGGATTTTCTGAAAGATATTATTATGCATTTTTTTTAATTTAGTTTTAGTTCATGGCTCTGACGCCATCAGTTTGTCTGTGTCAACCCTTTCTGGAGAACATTTGTGTCAGTGTGGGATTCAATGACAGCTCCTAATTTGCAATCATCTAAAAATGTAGTCAGCTAGAGACCAATCGACACTGGCCTTGACTTCAGAGAAGTAAATGCCAAAAAGGAGCTGTCCAAGGACTGATCCTTGAGGGACTCCACTTGGGCCAGTTTGCCATCCACTGGGTGACATACAGGTTTGTACCTAACCTCTTGACTTTGTCAACTATGCCTGAGTGGGTATTGTGTCAAATGCCTTCCGCAGGTCGAGGTAGGCAGTGTGATCCATTTTTGCCCTCATCCATTGCTTTGGTAACCTTCTCAAAGAAGTCCACCAGATTGACTAGGCATGACCTGCCCTTGACAAAACTAAACTGGGCTGGGTCCAGTATATGGAGGTTTAGTATATCATTATAGATCATTTACATGATATTTATTTTCATGGCTTTGCATATAAGACTAGAGAGACTTATTGGTCTGTAGTTTCCAGGGCCTGTAGATGGCCCACCTTTGTGCCTAGGGATAACTGTTGCTGTTCTGCATTCATGAGGCACAAAGCCTGTTTAGAGGCTACAGTTAAATAACAATTCCAGAGGGCCTGATAGGTCATGCTACTTAGAAGGCATCCTGGGATATTGTCTAGGTCCATTGATGCAGTGTTCTTGGCTTTAGAGGGAGCATTAAAGACCTGTTCTCCAGTGATAGTAGGGGAAGTTATATTTGATGATATTTCCTCAGGGAAGGTTAAGGGGAGAAAGAGATAACATTGGTGAATTTATTGGGCAGTAGGTTTGCTATACCTTCTGGCTTAGTGAAGGTGGCTCCATTTGCAATGAGCTCTGCACACAATTGTGTATTCCCTTCAAGGTTGTGGACATAGCTAAATAATGCCTTGTGGTTGGCCTTGGTCTTGGAAGAAAATTTACCTCAAATATGGCTTTGGTAGACATTATTTGTCCTCTGAGTTGTTTCCTTAATTTAATGACAGTGCTTTTATCCTGCTGGGTGCTGCACCTCTTAAATTTTTGCCATGATTTTTTTTCTTCTGCTATACAGCCTATTGATTTTGCAATCCCGCCAGGGTGTCTTGTTTTCTTGTTTTTTTACTTAATTCTGTACTTCTTCCTGGTCAGTACAGCTGCCTCTGTGCATCTATTAACATGCTTGTATAGGGTTTCTTCAAACAGTTCTGCATAGGCAGCACTGTTCT
The DNA here is from genome assembly GCF_019279795.1 of Protopterus annectens. Lineage (NCBI taxonomy): Eukaryota > Metazoa > Chordata > Ceratodontiformes > Protopteridae > Protopterus > Protopterus annectens. Next base: position 1,817,688,230 of record NC_056741.1, on the reverse strand, counting down.
CAGGGTTTATGGGGGATTGAATTTTTGCCAGGTTATCACTTAATAGCAGGAAGTTAGCCTTAGAGTAGTTTGTGAATATTTCAGGTGTAGCTGGGGGTCCAGGTTTTATTTTTACTTCAAAGGAGACCATTTTGTGGTCTGACCTTACCAGGGAAGATATTACACTAGGGGTATGTGCAGCACTTTCCCATATTAGTGAGGACCAAATACAGTATGGTTGCTTCCCTGGTTGGTGCATTGACAATCTAATCCAGTGAGTTTGTGCTTACAAAATCCAGGAATCTCTGTGTATGTCTGGTGTCATATAGGATTCTCACTTAATAGTGGGTTGATTAAACTGACCCATGAATATGGTACTGGGTTGGATGGTGAGTTTTTCCAATAAGTTTAAATGCATGGTATGGGTTTCCTGGGTCATAGAGGGTGACCTATAGCTTGCAAGGAAGAGGTACTGGATTTTCCCTATGGTGATTTGAACATGGAGTAGCTCAAGTGCATTGTCCTATTTCACTAGCCTTGAGGTATATTTCATAGGTTCATAGGTTCATAGGTTCATACTAGGCTATCTGCCCTAGGGCATTTATAAGCCTAGCCAGAGTATGTTTGGCTTTCGCCACCCATTTTAAATTAATTTTGCTATGCCCTTTTTCGAGGGTAGTATACTGTGCCTCTGTCTAACAGTGACACAGAAGTGATATCCGGGGTAAACCTACGATCTCCCATCCATTCATCAAGATTCCTCTTGAAGAGAGTCAATGAGGGACTCTGCCTAACCTGGACTGGGATTTTATTCCAGAGTGAAGGGAGCCTCTGGGTTATGAATCTCTCCCTCCAGCATGTCCTATTTATTTCAGTGCTAAGGTTCAAGTCTCTCGAGCACGCAGCTCGATGGGATTTGGATTTTTTGAGGTGCAGCATGTCCCTTAATTCCGGGTTGGACATGGCTTTATACGTCAGGCACAGATCGCCTCTGAGCAGGCAGTATGCCACTGAGTAGAGCTGGAGTTTCTTTAACCGGGCAGCATATGGCATCTGTTTGAGCCCTTTGATCCTCTTTGTGAGGTACTTTTGGGGTCTTTCCAGTTGCTGCAGGTATTTGGTAAGGTACATCCCAAAAAGGGCATTGTACTCGATTATGGGCCTGATGAGGGATGAGTAAGGAGGCACGATGACCTCCCCTGATCTAGATGTGAATCCCTTCATGATTAGGTGGTCTATATAAAATGTTTTTCTAACCACTTTGGCCACGTGGTTGCCAAATGAGAGATTGCTATCAACTTGGGTCCCCAGGTCCCTAATTACTTCTTCTGTACTTAATGGATTACCACCTCTGTGGTAATTTGTGGGTACTTTGTTTTTGCCAAAGGGGAGGACTATACACTTTTTGGCATTTAGCTTGAGGCCATGGCTCTGGCACCAGTTGTCTGTTTCTATGAGGCCCTTTTGGAGGATGCTTGTGTCGACTGGAGAGTCGATTATGGTGCCCAGTTAGCAGTCATCTGTGAACTTGGTCAGCCACAGTCCTTCCGTGTTGGCCTGTACCTCCGAAAAATATATACCGAACAAGAGAGGTCCCAGGTCTGAGCCTTGTGGGACGACACTTGTAACTGGTTTGGAGTCTGACATGGCTCCAGCAATTCTAACCATGTGGGTTCTGTCCTTGAGCCAGTTTGCAACCCATCTAGTGATATAGGGGTTTATATTTAAGCTGGTGAGCTTATCTATAATGCCCAAGTGGGGTATTGTATCGAAGGCTTTTGCGAGGACCAGGTAGGCTGTGTGGACCACCTTACCTTCGTTAATGGCCTTAGTGATGGTTTCAAAGAAGTCGACCAGGTTTAAGAGGCAGGATCTGCCCTTAACAAAGCCAAACTGGGTAGGATCCAGTGTCTGTAGGTCCCCAATATCTTTATTTATGAGGTCCATGATGATCCTTTCCATAGCTTTGCAGACCAAGCTAGTCAGGCTTATGGGGCGATAGTTTCCAGGGTCCGTTGAGGCACCACCTTTGTGGAGAGGGACCACTGTTGCTGTATGCCACTCTTTGGGTACATATCCTGTAGTAAGGCTGAGATTGAACAGTAGTTTTATGTTTGGGTTTAGCTCTTCTTGGAGTTCATGTAGGACACCGCCCAGACACCGTCTGGTCCCATTGATGCTGTGTTTTTTGCTTTGGAGAGGGTGGCTCTTACCTGAGCATCTGAGATGTCAGGGGGGCAGCACTCTGCTGGGATAGATATTTGCCCTTTTGGTGGGGGGGTGAAGTTTGCGCTGAACCTGTCAGCTAGGATGTTGGCAATGTCTGTGGGTTCGGTGTATTTTTTGTCATTTTGGACTAATTCTGAGCATATCTGGGAATTCCCACCCAGGTTCCTAACATAACTAAAGAAAGCCTTGTGATTATCCTTAGTGTCCTGTGCAAATTTTCTCTCGAAGCTGGCCTTAGACGATTTTATGAGTGCCCGTAGTTTTTTGCTAATACTGATCAGAGATGCCTTCCCTTTTTGGGATTTTGCTCTATCATGTAGTAGCTTCCTCCTTCTATTGTATAGTTTGTTTATGGCTGGGGTCCACCAGACAGGACGCCTGCCTTTGGAGGATTGGGTCTTGGTTTTATTTGGGATTGCATGATCCATGCATTCCTGAAGGTGTTCATAGAATGCATTTATAAAGGATTCTGCGTTCTGGGCCATATTTTCCACAGGCCCGGGGCTTTGAAGGATTCCACCTCGGTTTTGAGGAGTGTGAAATTTGCTTTAGAGAGGTTTTTCACTGTGGTTTTCTGGGCAGGGGGTGGGGTCGGGATGTGAATATCCAGTTGGATTAGTTTATGGTCTGATCTTACCAGTGAGGGATACACTTCTGGTCTGGAGCATAGAGTCCCCATGTTGGTGATGATCAGGTCCAGTATGTTTTCCCCTCTTGTGGGAGTGGTAACAAGTTATTCCATAGCATTTGAGTTTATGAATTCTAGGAACCTTTGGGCTAGGGTGTTGGAGCTAGAGTAATGCTCCCAGTCTATGTTTGGGTAGTTGAAGTCGCCCAATATAATGGTGTTTGGAGAGACCTTCATATTTTCCAGTGTTCTCAGGAAGGCTGAGTGGGGTTCCTGGGTTTGGGAGGGTGGTCTGTAGCAGACTATAAACTGGAAGGCAGTTTTACCCACTGTTAGTTGCACATAGATAGTCTCTGATGCTTCGTGCTGTGCCACCAACCTGGAGGTGTGGGTATCTTTGATGAATATTGATACTCCCCCTCCTTTTGTAGTTCGGTCCAAGTTTTGGGGCAGAAAAGCATGGTATCAGGTATAACCTGGTAGTGCTGGGGTGCTCTCGGGAGCCCTGAACCAGGTTTCTGTTACTGCACAGATATCGATGTTCTCCATGCTAAGGAGAGTTTCGAGTGCGTGTATCTTGAGGTTTAGACTTCCGGCGTTGAGTAGCATTACTCTTCGTTTCTTATCCCTTGTGATACCTATGGAGGTGGGTTTGTCTTTTGAGCCTTGCCTAAAAAAGGCACTATGGGGGTAGCAAGAGCCTTTGCCAATATCCGAAAGCCCAGGGGTGACAGGTGCAAGCCATCCTTAGCAAAGCATCGTGGCTTGTCGAGCATATCATCCCAGGCTGACAGGCATTGGATCCCCTTTGAATGACACCAATACTTAAGCCAATTGTTGAAATTGATCATCTTGCCTTCATATTGTGGCATCATTCTTGGTGAGGGTAAGATGCTACTCAAGGTCAGGGTCATACCGGCCTGGGCTACATGTTCAGAGAGACACCTCCACTTTTAGTCCATATCTGTGGCTGGTCTAAATGTGTGGAAGGTATTATAACTTTGTACTGTCGGTGTGCTGTCCGCAGCTTTAAACCATGTCTCAGTGACCGTACAGACACCAGCATTCTCTAGGGTGGAGAGAGTGTCTAGGGAGTAGATTTTTTTGTTTAGACTCCTGGCATTAAGCAGTAATACCCTTAGATTTTCTTGGCTTTGATTTGCTATGTCAGAAGTACTTTCAGTTTGGAATTGCCTAAAAAGGCACTATGGGGGAAACAATGTTTTAGCTAATATTTGAAAGCCTAGAGGGGAGAGGTGCAGACGATCTCTGGCAAAGCAGCGTGGTCTGTTGACCATCTCCTTCCATGCTTTCAAATACTGCACCCCTTTAGAATAATACCAGAAAATAAGTCAATTATTAAAGTCCTCTTTTGTTCATATTGTGACATAATCTTTGGAGAAGGTAAAATGCTGCTCAGTGCTAGGGTCATACCAGCCTGGGACACATATTCGGACAGCTCTATGATGTCTCTCTTCAGAGAGTCTAGGGAGGTATATCTCAGGTCATTTACACCTGCATGGACTAAGGCTGAGTCATACTGGTACTTGCAATCCAGTGACCTGAGTGCATGCGTAATGTGGTGGATCCTACCCCTGATAAGCAACTGACCATGACTTTCTCCTTACTCAGCCTGGTGAGAGAGAGAGATATCATTGTATCTCAAGATGGACTCTCCAATGACAAGAATGTTAGATTCTGTGGTGGCTTGCCTTATGGGTTTAGAAGTAGAGGCTGCATGAGATGTGGCTGTATGTGTTGATGTGGGTATTGTTTTGAAAGAGTGCATTTGGGGACTGTTGAGGGTATTTGTTATGTATACATCATCTAGGTGGTCTTTGGGGTTTAGGAAGGTTACATTTAAGTGCCTCAGCATATGTGCGTCTATATATCTGCTTTGAATATAGTGTGATGGGTGCAACATGTTTACTACTCACAAACTTATTGACATTAGGAATATTTTTATGTGAGAGCTTTACCACCAGTGACATTGTGTAAATACATCTCTCATACTATATCAGTTTATTTGAGAATTAACTGGTTGTCAGTAAACATGAGGAAATTTCTACATTGCCTCAGGATGCCCATAAGCTGGTAACAAAGATAGAGGGAATGTTCATATCCATGGCAACAGACCTTGTTTATTGATTAGACAGTTGGAATGAGAATATAAAGCAGTGTCAGGAGTATTCAGGTTAGAACTCTAGGGACAGTGCTTGTCACTGCAAACTAGTTGTCCTGTTTGCAACTAGGTATTGGTGAAATTTCAATTGTGCTTTTTCAAGAAAAATGTCACTTGAAGTGTCTATGTCTATACAGGGCATTGCCAAACACATGAGGGGAACTAATAAGTAGAACCTGAAAATGTAAGTATTTAAGCAAATATTATGAAGACAGAAACAAATCAAGCAATACTTACTGAAAACAAAGAATTAGCTTGTCAAGAATGATGAAAGTAGGGGAGTCATGTGGATGGCTACTGCTAGTGCTGGTCTCACCACAGCTTCAGTCTGCTGGGATACAATGCCCCTTTGCTTCTTCTCTCAACAGAAGCAAAACATTAGCACCAATCCCAAGATGAGAAGCAGGTCACAGACTATTTGGTGCTCCACAGTCTTGTCCTAGATAATGCAAGGTCTGTGTGTTTGTTGTAGCCTTTTCTTGGTAGATACCTTGAATAGCAACCAGACCAATCAGGAACATCAAGCACAGACAGTCATTGCCCAACCAGAAACAGTCAGGAATCAATGCACTCTACTGCTTCTCTTACCAGGAGCAGAACATAAGCACAAATTCCAAGCTGTCACATATGAAGCAGTTATTAGGCTTTCTGGTGATCAGCTGTCTCCAGGGAAGAATGTTCTGTGCTCCTTCTCTCGCCAAGAAAAAACAGAAGCACTAATCCCAAGATGACTACTTAGGGGCATTATGTGGGGTCTCCAATAATTGGTGATCTTGCAATAGATTTAATATGCAGTTAAAAGCAGAATATAAGTAAAATACAGTGTACAGAAAACAAATCACAGTATACAAAATAGAAGAAGGCAGTGAAGTAATACAAAATACAAGAAAACAAAAGCAAGCTAACCTTTCCCTCACAGCAAGTTGTGGCAGAGTCTGGGTGAGCTTGTCTAGTAAAGCTTTGAACTGTTTTATTTTACTCCTTAAATAGAAGGTGCAGTTCCTAGCTCCACCCCCAGTTCACAGATAATTAACCTTAACTGACCTGTTCTAACTTCTGTGTGACTCCTTAATTGACCTGTTTTAATTTTTGTGCGACTGAAAAGAGACACAGCTGAGGTCTCTGTCCTAGTTTTAATGTGCAATTAAAAGAAGAATACAAGAAAAATACAGTGTAAAGAAGTGTACAAAATAGAAGGCAATAAAATAATACAAAATACAAGAAAGCAAAAGCAAACTTACCTTTTCCTCACATCAAGTTGTGGCAGAATTTGGGTGAGCTTTTCCAATAACGCATATATATCTATCTATCTATCTATATATATATATATATATATATATATATATATATATATATATTTTTTTTTTTTTTCCTTGTGCCATATAATTTCTTTCTTTTCTGGCATTGCTTCTATACTTTGGGAAATAATAAGTACATTTCATCTGACCTTCTATTGTGGGAAAACATCCTTCATGCCAAATATCTTCATATATATTTTGTTTAACTCAACTCTCTTTTACTATTGCTTCTCTCCTTGGGTCAACTTATAAATCTTTCTTACTAAACCACATTCAGTCTCCACATATAAACAACAAACCCCTGTGAAAACTCATTATTTCTCCCAGAATTTTCTTCAATTCCTGAACAATAGTATGTGGGGAAATATACACACTCGCCAGTTTAATCCCTTTGCCAAAACAGCAACCTCTCACTGCTGCACATCTGCCAGTGTTGTCATTTCTTTCCTATTTAACTATTAATGGGACCTGTTTTTCCTCACACAGTTACTACCCCACTTTTCGTTGACCCCTGGTATTCAGCCAAATATCCTCTTTGAAATGCCTGCTCTATTAAATTTTTTCCATGTTGACTTTTGTCCAAATGTATATTGTGTGCAGTGGCTTCTCTAGGTTTCCTTTCTTGCTGGGGCACATTAGGGGCACAGTAGCTAGCTGATGGGGCAGTTAGGATATCTAAAGACCAAAAAGTCAATCTATCCACAATCCACTGTTAAACATGAAAGACCATTTCCCTAAATTTCCCTATGAAAAAAAACAACAAATGCCACAGTCTAATGTGTTTAGATATTCTACATATCTTGGCAATATGCACACCTTGGAGAATAATTAAATGTGTTTTGCTGAAGGATTATAGTTTGTATGAAGTGTTAGTATGCTACAATGTAACAAACCAAGTCAGTAGCATACAGTGCAACAGAAATGAGAGAATGGAAAAAATAAATTTACGACACAGAAAAAAGAGAAAACAATCTCAATAACATAAATTCAAAAACAGCAGATTGCCTGTTTTGCAGAGATCAGAGATCCAGATTTAATGTAAAACAAATTTTATAGCAAAAACATTCACAGCCAACTACAAAACAAAACAAAATGCTCTTACATTGAAGACAAGCTTAGCCTGAGCAACAGTAAACTTCTCTTCCTTTGAAGCTCACAGGTAATGAAAATGAATCTTGCAACCCATTAAACAAGAGACCTGCTGAGTAGGATTCATAGTCAAACAGCATATAGTGAAGATAGTACAGATGCATACACTGCATCCCCCTCCCAAACACATAGTCAAACAGCATATAGTGAAGATAGTACAGATGCATACACTGCATCCCCTTCCCAAACACATAGTCAAACAGCATATAGTGAAGATAGCACAGATGCATACACTGCATCCCCTTCCCAAACACACAGAGGTATACTTCCCATAAGTAGATGTGTATCAGGCACCACTTAAAATTCTTTTCTGACCTGTAGAAGTATTAGCATGAGTTGGAGAAGAAGAGAGAGTCTGTGATGGGTTAGTTGTGCCAGGTATGGCAAATAATGGGTTGTTGGTGTGGCTGTAGTACTTTGGAGAGGGGGTGGCTGTATTACTTGTTGGAAAGGGAGGTGGTAAGGTTCAATAAAATGCTGGGGAGAGCTTAGCACCATGAAATCACAGCTGAAAGAAGGGACAGTTTCTAGCAGATCCTGGATGGAAGTAGTAAAAGCCAAATGAATGCTGTGAATGAGACAGAAATTAGTGTCCTAAGCAACAAACTCCAGAATTGGAATAAGGGATGCCCATGGAGGGGCAGGTCCTTATGGATGTCACAGCAGGAATATGCCGTACATGTGAGACAAAGAAAACTGTAAGGAAGGAAGGAAGGTGATCAGGAGAACTGAGAAAAGAGAGATATTATATTTCCGGAAGAGTGAAGAGGCATTGTAGACTGACGTACAGGCAAAAGTCTAAAGAGGTGTCTACAGATGAAGGTACTTCTGTTAACTTAAGAACAAAAGATACCACAGACCACACATCAAATTGGCAGCTAAGAAGAGCAGAATGGAACCAGGAAGTTCTGCAACTCCAAAAGCTGAGAGGAGGTGGATAGAGTGCTGTTAGGGTAAGAGTACTGGTGAAGTTAGTTAGAATAAAACCTATACCTGGAACAAAGCTGAAAAGTTAGAGTGAGACAGCCTGGAAGTGATAATGCCTCACCAGTGCAGGAAGATACTTCCACATTCTTAACTAAGAAAACAAAATGACCTAACTCACGTGACCGTCCAGGTAGTTAAGGAGGAGAGCAAGAGAGGCAAAAAAGACAAGAGCTGATCTGCAAAAATAGCATTCTCATCTTACCAGTACCCACCACCATTACATGTTGGAAACACTCGATTTCAGAGACCAACTCCTGCTTGAAGGAGTAGACAGGGGACAAGACCATGCCATAAAGAGGGACACTCTGTTACAACCAAGATTCCTTTTTCATTAAGCAGGACAGTCTTGCTTATGTCATCATTGAAAAAGTATATTGCATCTCTTATACTGTTAAATGAGGCTGTAAGGAAAAGATTGGAGAACAAAAAGCAGAGGTGTCCCTAGGTCAGGAAAAAAGGGGCATCTCTCCCAGATTCGAGATGCTAGGGAGCGTGATCAGTGATGCCAATCTGGCAGATGTGCAGTACCAGACGTGTTGGTGGCATTTACTCAGTATCTCCATGCTGATATTAATTCATTTAAATGAATGAATCTATGTCAGTCATCGTAACTGTCATGAAGCAAATACTGCTATGGCACGTTTTTTTCTTACTGCTTCTCATTCTCAGAGAGGAGCTTTTTTTCCTTCTTCCAGAGCATCAGCTTATTTAACTACTACACTGCTAAACAGTCAATATGTGGAAGTGGGGAGGTATTAGTAAGAAGAAATGTTGATAAAAGTTGACATAAAAGGGTAGAAGGTGATGTACAGTGCCAGAAGCTAAGGAAAGAAATGAAAAAATTCCAGACCTTAGCACCTGAAAATGAGATGGACATATCAGGTGTAAATGAAATCTGGCCAAGTGATAAAAAGGAGTTGGACATAGTTGTCCCTGAATGTTGCCTGCTAACACATGACATACAGAGATGGAAGTGGTGGTGAAGTAATAATCTGGGGTTAAGAAATGTGAGGTAAGAGGAAATGGCACAGAGGCTAGTTTAAGGAGACCAGTTAGCACAGCAGAAGGTAAGTAGCTTGGCCATTAGTCCAGTGTAAAGAAATGGTGTTGTTGGTATTAAACTCACTTCATTGGTCAACAAATACAGTGGAGTCAATATTAATAGATCAAAAGGAAATAGGACTGGGCAAAAGGAAACAAAAAAAGTTATAATCATGGATGAAATTTAATCTTCAATTCCATCATTCATATCTGCAAAGAAAAATAAAATTAACCTAATCTCCTCAAGCAAGTTGGCTTCAGCCTGTAATAAAAACAAACAAAACCAGCTTGAAAACCACATAAAGGAACCTTTCTGTTTAAAAAAAATCTCCTTATGAAAAATAAATAAAAATAAAATCTGTTTTTGCATACAACACTTTCTCAAACATTTAAAATTTTTCGTCTACAATTTGACAGAGAGATTTAAAACTGTGCTGTTAGATCTAGATCTTACAGCACTTCTGGGTTTGATTCCCACAGCCTGCTGTTGCCTATTGTGTGATTCTGAGCAAGTCACTTAACCAGATATTGCTCCTGGGTGGCCCCTCAAAAGGTATTGTGCATTACGTGAGCTTATCTGGTTAATCATTTTTTCTAAAGCCGCCTGTATACATGCCAGGTGGTTACATGACATGATAGGCAGGCAGTAATTGCTAACAATAAAATCAGTGAAACATAAAATAGATGTAAAAATTTGAGTTTTAGACTGTTTCTTTATCAGTGATTTCAAAGAATATTGTGACTTTAACTGTGGTGGATTATGTGCATCAAGACAGACAGTACAAGACAGATGCTGAAAAGGGACGATCCTAGACATTGTACTTTCCAAAGGAAAAGAGAATACTTGGAGCTAAGACGAGCTTTAGTCAATAATGATCACATGGCAGTGTGCTTCATTCTGGTAAATGCTGACAGCATATAGAAGAGCAAACCAAGGTCCGTGTTTACTGGATCATTGACTGCACTAAATCAGAACTATGTTAGGGAGCCAAATGGAAACTGGAAGTTAGCTGATGGAATCAGACCACTGTGGGACAATATTAATATGAGTACTTTCACACTAATTAATTGTGTGTGAGGGAAGTCCTGGAGTGGGGATAGCAGAAGAATGGATGTGGAAAGCACTCATAACAGACAATAGGGCATTGGTTGGACTTAAGGAAGACAAGGTCAAAGCTTGCAATGCATACAAGATAGTTTTATAAGAGTCGGGCTGAGGTAATGTAATTTCCTGTTAGTGAACTTTTTAACCAGTCCTGCTGGGCAGGTGGCAGAGGAATGGAGTGTGGTTCCAGTGCTACTATTCTACAAGGCATGGATGAGAGCAGATCTAAGTAACTATAGACCTGTTAATCTTACGTTGACAGCTCTGACTATCCCCCATAAAGAATGTCATCATAGTTTGTAACCAGAAGATCCTTCAGGTCCTGTGGTGGGGTGGTGACTATGATATAGCTCATCTTGAACCACAACTTTAATTCTGCCATCCATAAAGTATTATTTAAGAAACTTCAGCTTTAGAAAAGTTATAAAAATAATAAAGCGGACAGAGGAGTGGCAACATCAAAGGAGGTCGAACATGTTGGTGGTGTCACTGTTAGCAGAAATGTGGCTACTGGGGTCCTTCAGAGGGTCATACTTATGAGGAGTACTTCTTAGGGTACTTCTGTTAGTTATCACTGGATACACTGACACCAAGATCAGGCTACTTTTAGACAGCACTAAAATTAGGGGGACAGTGTTAGCAGAAGGAAAAGTTACAGAAAACCTCATTTGACAAGCTGAGTGGTTTCAAAGTGTAGTCCTATACCAGGGTTCAAGAACCCAGAACAGAATACCAACTGATGGTGACAAAAATACTCATCAGTGAGCAACAGAAAAATATGAGGTGCCTCATCGATGCAGAAATGAACCATTAGTCCAAGATTGAGAAGGTTCTGATAAAAGCAAGCCCAATGCTGGTCTGCATCCAGAAAGTAATTAGTTAAAAACATAGAGAAAGAAAGTTTCTGATGCATAGATCAGTGGGCAGGGCACAGCTGAAGTACTGCACCTGATTCTGCTCTCCCTTCAGGGAAATGGTGAGAGAACTAGCTGAGAGTTTAAATGAAAGTCACTGGAATGATGAGAGGAAGGGGACTGCAAAGAGAAACATATACTGAACTGGATTTGTTCATCATGGAGGAGCTGAAAAATAAGATGTTGGGACAAGACTTGGATACCTCTGAATGGGTCTGCTCCTCAGTGGCAGAGGTGAGCTTCATGGGGCCAGGCTGAAATGCTGGGTTAATCCCTGGACAGGCTCCATAGGTATGCATGATCTGAGCAATTGGGAAGAGATGTGGGGGCAGAAGAGACCATGGCGGGAGTTGGGGGATAGCTGCCAGCTGTGTGTAGACTAAGTTCACTCTACTGAAGTCTGGATGGGAATGGATCTGCTCCCCAGTGGCTCAGGGGAGTTACACAGGGCCGGTCTGAATCATTGGGTTGGTCCCCTGGGGTGCATATGATATGGTATGACTGGGACAGCCTGCAGCAGATATTGAAGTGGAAAGGAACAAGGTAGGGGCCAGGGAGGGAGATATGCCAGCTGTTGGTAGACGGTAGTAAGGAGTAAGCTCCCCTGTGCAAGGCATGCAGGGGAGAGCTCCAGCCTATGAAAGGTGGGAGTAGAGCTGGGCCCCATCCCCTGGAAGTCCCCAGTGACCACCCAGAGGCAAAATCTCCTGCTCAGAAGTTTGTTTGGGTATAGATCTGTCGGGGCCAGGTGAGTGCCATGCAGATCTTTGAAGATGCATGAGTTGATCCTGTGGAGGCCCAATGGTATCTGTGATTTGACATGAAGGAGCATCCTCCAGGGATCATGTAGTTGTATGTTTATTACAGTTGCATTTGGTGGTGCCTGCTAGTACTGGGAGTTTGTCATCCCTTTAAGGATGTACTACCTTACCATTTTTTTGGCCACCTTGACTTGCTGTGTCTGTTGCCATCTACACATTCTCCATATGCACTAAGGTGAGCTGCAGTGTTTGGGTAACCCATGCCAAGAGTGTACTTCCATTTTAACGATGCTGGGTTTGGTGTCCAAGAACACCTGGATGTTATGCTTTGAAAGGCTGAACCCGTGAATTCTTCACAGTAAGAGGAATAAAAGGATGTACAGACAGATGTACAAGTGAATTAAAATGTACTCTGACAGTATTTCATGGACAAACAGTAACTTTCTACATTGTAATATGACCAAGTTTGCGGACAACTGTAAGTTGGGTGCTGTCATTGACTCTCCAAATGATGTTAACTTACTTCAAGAGGGTCTCACAGCAACAAATGATTGGTGCCAAAGTCATGGCCTTAAGTTAAATGCAAAAAATGTATTATCATACCATTCAGTAAAAACATGGCCCCTGCTGATTACCACATTAGTGGCAACCCCCTAAGCACACAACCTGTGGTAAGAGACCTGGGTACATGAGTTGACAATTTCACATTCGACTATCATGTAGCAACAGTGGTCAGAAAAGCCTTTTACTAGGTTCATCTCATAAGTAAAGGGATTGCATCCCAAAAAAGGAGGTTATTACCTTTCTGTACTCCTCCCTCATTAGGCTAATAATTGAGTACAATGCCCCATTTGGTATGCTCCTATCCAAACACCTGCACCAACTGGAAAGGCCACAGAAATACCTCACAAAGAGAATCCATGGCCTCCAACACCTGTCCTATGTGGATAGGCTCAAATCACTATCACTCTACTCTGTATAATACAGATTGTTCAGAGATGATCTGTGTCTCACCTACAAGGCAACCTCAGAACCTGCTCTACTAGAGATGCTCCATATCCATAAGTCTTAACTCCTCGCATAGTACCCAATTGAAAGGCTTAAATCTAATATGTGACATTAACAAAAACCTGCTTGAGAGACAGGTTAGTCTCCCAAAGGATACCCCTTCTCTGGAATAGACTCCCCATACACGTCAAACAAAGTATGTCGCTGACCCTCTTCAAGTGCAACCTTGATGAGTGGATGGGCAACCACAAATCTATTCCAGGGGTTCCACCTGTGTCCCTCACTGACAGAGGTGACAAGTGCTGAATGAAGTTTCTCTTTTGGGGATAAACTCTTGGCTAGGCTTGTTAGGGCTCCAGAGCCATTAGCCTAGTAATCTCCTATGAGCCTATGAATATAATGAACCTTGTATAGACAAAGAGGAAATCAAAAAGGCAAGTAAAATCTATATAAACTTAAAGAAGCATAATACTTGCAGTTATGTACTATAGAAAAGAAAGTATCATGCAACAAATTTCATCAGGCTAATAGTCCTCAAGTTGTACAAATAACTGCAGTCTCTCAAGCTTTTATATTAATGTCTTCACTCTTTGTATACACAATTCATGACATTTAATTTCCTCCATGAAATGTTATGAAAGAAATTCTCCACCACTTACGTAACTCCCATGGTAAAACGTCTTCATTAGCATACTATTATATAATTCACCTCTATATAGTTTCATTTCCATTATTTGCATAACTTATTTGTATTTATTTGATTAACCACATCTCTTTTATTGCTATTTTTATTATAAATGATCATCAGCATTTTGCTTTGTGGCTTTGTGTATATAAACAAATATGTACCTACAGTTACTGTATAATATATTACATTACATACAAAAATATTATTTTATTTTTTATTTCACATTTGTTGACCGGGCTGGTCCGACTGGATATATGTCCATTTTCAGCAGAGGCCCAGGGAGAAAAGCTCCAAAAGCATACATTAATAACAGAAAAAAAAACAATTAGCTATGAGAAGATTCATTAGCATATATTTGCAGAAGAAATATTAGAAATTAACAACAAAAACTATAAATTTAATAGGTGTACAAATTGAGCATGATAGAAGAAATAGGGAAGTGTTAGTTGAAGTTCTGTAATCAGAAAAAAAGGAAGCACTTGTGAGGATATAGAAAACTAAGAAAACAAACTGTGACCTGAAAAGAGCATTTATTAATGTAGTAGCATAAAGACAAATAACCAGACTGGTTTCGGCTGGTGAAAAATCACAGCCTTCATCAGTGTGAAACAAAGAAGTCAAATGCTACAGTTTAAATACATACAAGTGCAACACCATTGGTTCATTTTCAAAATTGCTCATTGAGGCCAGGTGGAAACAATCCACCTAGCTTTACAATCCATTTCTTTTCTTTAGAATCTAAAATAGAGGGCCCTTTTTGGATTTGTTGCCCTTGACCATATCAATGATCATAAAGGTAAATTTAGCAGTTTTATGTGTCAAACAATGTTTATATAAAGCATTATTAACTTTTTTGTTTTTAATATTACTTACATGTTCAGAAATTCTGAGCCTGAGAGGACGAGATGTTTGTCCAATATAAAAGGACCCGAAGGTGCATGTTGCCATATAGACTAACCAGTCACTGCTACAATTCGCAAAAAATTGGATGTCATAAACCATGGAACAATTCCTATTCATAAATTGTTTGGACTTGATGACTTTGTCACAATTGGTGCAGTGGCCACATGGGAAGCAGCCAATAAGAGGTTCAACAGTTAGAGTGGTTTGTTGTAAGTGAGTGTGCCCAGTGTCATGTGTATGTTTGTAATGATTAAAGCAAGATGCCAAGTTCTTACCTTTGCGAAATGAAAATCTGTCCGGTATTATATTAGCTAAATCCTGATCATATTGTAATATGTTCCAGTGTCTGTGTATGCTGTTAATTAATAAATCAGAATTCCTGGCATAAGGGGTTACAAACCTGATGGGTTGTGGTTCCTCACTGTTCCGTGGTTTGTAGGTCAACAAATCCTCCCTATGTAATGTATTGGCCCAATTGCTGGCTTGCAGAACATGTCCCATGTGGTATCCCCTGGATCTGAATCTGTTGGTCAGGTTCCTTCTGTGTCCTTGGAAAGAAGCTTCATGGGAACAAATCTGTCTCATACGTATGAATTGGGATTTTGGAATGTTTCTGGCAATGTGAGGAGGATGAAAGCTTGATGCATGGAGGACAGTGTTGTATTCGGGGTACTTCCTGAAGACCTGTATGCTTAACATGTGGTCAGGTTGTCTGTTGACCAATACATGAAGAAAAGTGATGGTACTTACATGATAGTTTGCTGTAAATTGTAGACCCCATTTATTGTCATTCAGGTAGGAAATAAATTCAGTTAAATACTCCACATCTGCCCTCCATACCATCCAGCAGTCATCCAGATAACGTCTCCAGATGTCGATTTCATCCAAATATATGTTGTGGCTGCTGTCATAAATAATTTGATCTTGGCCATAAAGAGGTCGGCATATATGGGGGCAAAGGATGCCCCCATTGCTGTCCCCTTGGTCTGCCAATATAGAAAACTAGTCAGGGTTAGTACATGGGCAGAGCCAGTGGGTTTTGAGGTGAGATTTGAGTTGGGATTTAAAGCAGGGAGGAGAGGAGAGTGCAGTGAGATTGTCAGGAAGGGAGTTCCAGATTTTTCCTACTGTGTTTGAGAATAAAGAGTTTCCGGCTATGTTATAGGATTTACAAGTGGAAATAAGAAGTTTATTAGAAGAGCGTAGGCTTTTAAGATTGCAGTAAGGAGTAATAAGAGTAGTGAGTATGGGGGTATTAAAGGGTTTATATAGGATTTTATGGGCTATGGAGAGTTGGTGAAATAAGATTAGGTTTTATAGCTCAAGCCATCCTAATTGGATTAAGTTTATGCAGTGGTGAGTTCTAAAAGTAGAGCCAGAGGCAAATCTAGCAATACTGTTGTAGGCAACAGCCATTTTGCTGAGGTTAGCTTTGAACAGATTAGTGTAGATAGACGAGGCATAAAGGAGGGTGGAAATTAGGTGTGAGTGGGCGATGGATGCTCTGGCAAGTGGAGTAAGGAATGGTTTAATTCTGTACAATGAGCCTAGTTTTCTGTTAACTAGTTTTATAGTGTTGTTAAGGTGAGTGTCAAAGCTTAGATTGTTGTCAATCTCCACTCCTAGGTGCCTTGTAGATGGGTCGGGGGAAATATCGGTGCCATTACTTGACAAGACAGAGAAGTTGAGTGGAGAGGATTTACGGGTGAGGGAGAAAAGTAATAATTTGTTTTTCTTGAGGTTTAAGATTAAGCATCGCTTTAGGAACCACATTTCTACAGTTTGGAATATCTGTTGGGTGATAGAGTGAAGTTCGGAGGGGGAAGAGGCAGAACAAATCAGAGTAGAATCATCTGCATATTGTATACAGGTTGCAAGAGGAATAGTAGTATGAAGATCATTTATGAAAACTGAAAACAGAAGAGGGCCAAGAATTGAGCCTTGGGGAACTCCAAGGGAAAGGGGTAGGTGGTTGGATAAGTTATTGTGCCAAAGAACTGCCTGCTGTTTATTATGAAGATAAGAGTGGAACCACTTAATTGCACTTGTATCTAGTGCAAAAGATTTAAGTAAGTTTATTAGTATTTTGTGACTGACCATATCAAAGGCTTTGGATAGAGCAATAAAGAGAGCAGAGGTAAGGATACTATTGTTCCGGTTTTTGTTGATGCAGTCAGTGAAGGAAAGGAGGGCAGTTGTGGTGCTGTGGAATGGTCTAAAGCCATGTTGACAGGCAGCTAGTAGATTGTAATTTAAGAGGTGATTGAGAAGTTGTTTTTGGACGCATTTTTCCATTATTTTAGCTAGGGGGAGAGTAAGGCTATGGGTCGGTAGTTTGAGAGTTCAGTTGAGTTACCACCTTTGTGCAGGGGAATAATATGTGATATTTTCCAGATTGATGGAATGTAGCCTTCAATGAAGGTTCTGTTAATTAGGATGGAAATGGGATAGGCTAATGTTTTAGCTGCAAATTTTAGATATTGAGCTGGTAGCTGGTCAGCTGATGGAGAGGAGGATTTCAGTTTGTGGAGCAGAGAGCATATTAGTGATGTGGGTACAGGTTGCAGTTGAAATAAGGGAATAGAAGTATTAGAGGAGGTGGACAGGGAGGGGATATCTAGGGAAAGTTGATTAGATAGAGACTGGACAGTTTCAGTAAAGAAGGTGTTGAAGGCATCAGCAGTTTGTTTTTGGTTGTTTAGGGAAGTGCCTGAGGGGCATGGGGTGTCAGAGTGGCCAGGCTTTAAGAGTCTATTTATTCCTGCCCAGAACTTTTGTGGATTATGTTGGTTAGCTTGTTGTAGATGGCAGTAGTGGCTTCTTTTATCTAGATGTATGGCTGTTTTTGTAATGTTTCTTATTTGCCTAAAGTTTAGTTGGTTAATGGGATCTTTAGTTCTACGGTATTTAGCCCAGAGTTTATTTTTCAGAATAATTTTATGCCTTGTATCCTTTCATAGCCAAGGTGTGGGTTTTGAGCAAATTCTGACAGATCTTGAGGGAGTGTGTGAGTCTATTATAGATTGGAACTTTGAGTTGAAGTATGAGAGAGCATCATCCAGTGGAAGGTGTTTAAGAGGGGACCAGTTACAGGCTGTAAGTTCAGCTTTGAAGGTTTCAGGGTTAAAGTTTTTATTAGTTCTGACCATTTTGAATTTAGTTGGGTTAGGGGTATCAGTTTTATGTCTGATTACGTAAGTAAGTGCATGGTCACTTAAGTCATCGGGTAGTGTTCCTACTGTATAAGTTAGGTGATGACAATTACTCAGAATCCAGTCTAATATGCTTTCTTTGTTATTAGGTTTGTTAGTTCTAATGGGAGCTTGAATGGTTTGTATAAAACCATGGAGATTTAAGAGGGTGGGAGGGTCTACTGAGGTGCAGGTTATCCAGCTGATGTTGACATCGCCCAGAACTATGGTTTCTTGTGGAAAATGAATGGAGAGCCAGCTGAGGATCTCTTCTAGGGTACTAATGTTATTTCCAGGGGGAATGTATAAGCAGATTATGTAAGATGGATTTATGGGTATTAAGCTGAAGTTTGGAGATAAGGATTTTGGCATTATGTACAGAGGGAGGTTTGTCATGTAAGACAGTAATTTGCATCCCTGTTTTGTAAATAATTGCTATCCCACCACCCTTTTTAGCTTTACGGTCCAGTCTGTGGATGTTATAGCCAGGGGGAATAATCTCACTGTCTTGAGTTGCTTGTTTAAGCCAAGTTTCAGACAGGCAATGGATGTCGAATGAGTGTATGTCTAGAAGAGCATGGAGCTGGGTAATTTTATTATTAATACTACGGATGTTAAGGTGAGCTATAGAGAGAGAGTTAGGGGGTTTGGAGAGTAGATTAGAACTGGAGGGTGTAAGACTGGTGTAAGAGTTGATTGGGAATAAGATAAGTAAGTGAAGACAGGAAGGGAGGAGAGGTAAGAGAGTCAATTGAAAGGATGCAGGTGAGTTGTTATTGGTAGAGCTAGATAGGAGGGGTAAAGTGTGATTGGTGTGAGAAGGAGGGGGTGTGGTAAAGAAGTATAAGTTTAGGAGTTGTAGGGGTGGGTGGGATTTGGGGGTAGGGTAGGGGAGCGGAGTGAGCCCGGAGGGCGAACAGAGCAGGTTCAGACAAAGTGTAGGAAGGCAGTCAGAAGACAATCAGTGAAAGGCAGGTGAGGTGAGTAAGAGTGGGTAAAAGGAGTGAGAAAGGGGTTCAGCTAAAGATCTTAATAGAGAAAAGAAATAAATTTAACAGTATGGGACAAGAGGAAAGGATTGGAAGTATTAGGTATAGCAGCGAGTAATTTAGTTAGGTTTAATGCAGTGGGTAGAGAAAGTAAGGTAGAATAACTTTGCAAGTTAGGGTGACATCTAGTGGACAAAACACTTAAATAAAGAAGAAGGTAGTTAGCAGGTAATGGCATGAGCGGGAGAGAAAAGGAAAATAATTACTCAGTCCGGGAAAGGAGTGAGGATGACAGGCCAGAAGAGAGGAAAGCAGCAACTAGTGTGAGGCAAGGGGGGGGGGTGCAGCTGCTATGAGTCCTTACTAAATACCATCACAGAAGGCCAGGGGCACAAAAAAAAATAATTCTCATTTATACAAAAATGTAAAAAGAGTAAAGTTAGCTAGATAAAGGAACACATACTTTCTAGCTTCCTTCAGTACAGAGTTCAGAGAAGTGAGACCAAAACTTTGAGGTAGCAGGGAATGAGGCAGTAGAAGGTCCTTTAAATGGGTTCTTGCTTGCAAGAAAAAATCCTGTATGTCCAGGGAGTAGGGTCAAGTTAAAGAGCTGTAAGCAAAATAGATAGTTTACAGAGAGGTATGAGATTAGAGACTAAGTTTTACAAATGCAATAATATAAAGACACTTTATCTAAGTTAGTTAAACGAGCAGAGTCAGACTGTGTCCCTTATAGAAAATAAGACAATATCAGGAAGACAACTAATGACACTAAGTTTCGAGCTATAGTCCAGCAATTATTATATCTATAGTCAATAAATGAATAGCGAGACAATCCTCGCTAAAGGCAATCATGAAAAAAGAAAAGAAAATGTATGCTACAGGCTGCAATGAACAAAACTTGTGAACTAAAAATGAATATTACACAACACAGCACAAGTAAAGACAACAAGGCATATGTAACATTTAGAGGGTACAGTATCGAGCGGAGCGGCTTCTTGTAGAATTACTTGCCAGTGACCTTTGCTATTGGGGCATATAAGATAAAATAGAACTAGGTCTTAGCCGAGTAGCAACAAGGGTGGCTTTACCAGTTTGAAGCCTTACCACGTAAGGAGATACTCGCACAATACGACTGTGTTAAGTTAGAGCTTTGTAGAATACAGCAGAGCGGGGTAAGCATAGGTTACGGTAGACTCATTGGGGGCCATTGCATGCTGCTGGCAATGCAGTGGGAAGTCTTTGTTTCACCTTTAGGAGTGTAAAGCATAACATTGCTTAGTCCTGAATTACAGCTCAGGTGTAGAAAAGACCGAGCCGGGGAAGAGGCAAGAAGTGATTATGGATCTAAGTTGGTGTGCTAAAAGCGGGAGCTGTTGTCCAATTGAGTTAAAAGTAGGCTTGAAGACTCCAGAAGCACAGGAGTCAGAAGAGTACCAAGTCTATACTATCAGGGGCTTCAGCAGGAAAGAAAAAAAGGCGTGAAAGTAGCGCAGGGGTAAAAAGTAAAACAAACAACTAACTCAGATTGGCCATTGCAAATACACATGAGGCGCCGTTTTTAAACGGGGAATAAGCACATGGGAAGCACACTACAAGTCGCCTTATCACAACACCGCTGACACTGATGCACACAAGTTACCCTAATTTATTAAAATTCAAATAAGAAAATTATGCTCTTTAAGTCAGGAGAGAAAAAAACATCTAAAGCTAAATGTCTGCGTATATTCCACACAAAAAGACATTAAGGCAAACACAGATTGAGGCAAGATTTAAAGCAGTACATAAATTACTTGCTAGCAGCACAAACGTACTTGTATTGCACAAAAGACTTAAGGACAATAATTGCACATTAATTGTATATGACTTACTTGCTAGCAGCATATAGCTTACTTATTTTGCACAAAAAGACCTTATGGCAATAACGGACTCTGATAAAACAGAGGCAGCACATGAATTACTTACTAGCACAGGATCGCTACGGTTAGGAACGCAAAGCAGCCAGGGGTAAACTAGGATAAAGATGGCGTCCTGAGATGCAGGACCCCTTTAAAGGCTCTGTGAAGGATGTGAGGTGGAGAAGTGGGAGGGGAGGTAGGCAGGTAAGACACGGAGGTGATGTCCTATTGGCGGGAAAAATAAAAGACAGGGGGTATTAGGGCACAAGTAAAGGTAGAGAGAAAAAGGAAGAGGATGGAGTGCATTGGAGAAGTAAAAGTAAATTGATAGAGGGATATGGGGAAGAGAGACAAAGTAACAGACAAAGTGTAGGAAGGCAGTCCGAAGACAATTAGTGAAAGGCAGGTGAGGTGAGTAAGAGTGGGTAAAAGGAGTGAGAAAGGGGTTCAGCTAAAGATCTTAATAGAGAAAAGAAATAAATTTAACAGTATGGGACAAGAGGAAAGGATTGGAAGTATTAGGTATAGCAGCGAGTAATTTAGTTAGGTTTAATGCAGTGGGTAGAGAAAGTAAGGTAGAATAACTTTGCAAGTTAGGGTGACATCTAGTGGACAAAACACTTAATTACAGAAGAAGGTAGTTAGCAGGTAATAGCATGAGCGGGAGAGAAAAGGAAAGTAATTACTCAGGCTGGGAAAGGAGTGAGGAGGACAGGACAGAAGAGAAGAAAGCAGCAACTAGTGTGAGGCAAGGGGGGGGGGGTGCAGCTGCTATGAGTCCTTACTAAATAGCGTCACAGAAGGCCAGGGGCACAAAAAAAAATAATTCTCATTTATACAAAAATGTAAAAATAGTAAAGTTAGCTGGATGAAGGGACACATACTTTCTAGCTTCCTTAAATACAGGGTTCAGAGTAGTGAGACCAAAACTTTGAGGTAGCAGGGAATGAGGCAGTAGAAGGTCCTTTAAATGGATTCTTGCTTGCCAGAAAAAATCCCATATGTCCAGGGAGTAGGGTCAAGTTAAAGAGTTTCTAGCTTCCTTAAATACAGGGTTCAGAGTAGTGAGACCAAAACTTTGAGGTAGCAGGGAATGAGGCAGTAGAAGGTCCTTTAAATGGATTCTTGCTTGCCAGAAAAAGATCTTGTATGTCCAGGGAGTAGGGTCAAGTTAAAGAGTTTCTAGCTTCCTTAAATACATGTTGTATTATGTTGTATATTATTATAGTTACTATAATATAATAAGTAGTATTATGGCTAATAGTAGGTTATTAGTAGTGACCTATGGCTAAAGCCTTCCAAATGTTTAGACCAGCACCACATAGAGAAGACAAGAGATGGAGGTCTCTCAGTCTTTATTCAGAAGAAACCTACATCAAGACTCTCACGCACAAGAGTATATTCATGTCCATATATCCATGAGAAAGGTCCTTTACCATATACTAACTAACAGTAGAACTCCCTCTATGGCAAGGAAAGCCATAATGCCTATCTGCAGGAACTAGAATCACTCAGCATTAAAATACCATTTTCCAGGTGAACTAACCTTTCCAAACTATAGACTGGGAAACCTCCATCAGTGCACAAGCACAGCAATTCCTGGATACTGCCAATACAAATGCCCTGGAACAATTAGTCAGACTACCCATTAGGAGGAATAGCATCTTGGATCTTGTCCTTACTAATATGGGAGCATCTTGCACCATCCTTTGCGTATTTTCATCACTTGTTAGGTCTGGCCATAAATTAGTCTTTTTTGAAATACAACTGAATGAAAGATGCCTACCACCCAAGGTAAATTTTGAAATTTCTTTAAGACAAATTATCTACTCTTAAGTGATACATTGGCAAGCATCAAATCACCATCAAATGCAGTTAGCTTCACTGAATATACAGAAATGTGCACCACCACACTATACCACCATATGAATAGCTGTACAGATGCAGCTGTACCCCACAGGAGCAATTGTAAGGCAAACCTCAGAAACAACTTCACATGGTGGAACCATAATATCAACAAGCTTTTTAATAAAAGGAAATTAATTTTGACCAAAAGTAAGTAGAGTAATTCTCACAATGTTAGAGTACGTCTCACTGAAATAAATAAACATCTCAGGAGCTTAATAAAATCCACCAAAGCTAAGTTTTAGGCTGAAATAGCTAAGCCCATCACTAGGCATAGTCTGGAAATCACAATGCAGCAATGCACTGAGCTAGTTGTGGACAATGTCACCTACAAAGAGGCTGAAGATATAGTGAACCTACTGGCCGATACATTTGACTCTAACTTTACCCCCCTCCCTCTCCTTCTCTACCTCAAGATATTCCTGAAAATGGCTTGCCTCTAGCTATCACACAAGATAAAGTCCTGAAAGTGCTATCAAAATCTAAAAATACTGCATCGATGGATCCTGACAATATCCTTGGATGTATCTTAAATACCATGAAGCACAATTTTGCCACACCCTTAACAACACCGCTCAATCTCAGCCTCCATACAGGTTTTGTGGCAAGTGAATGGTAAATACCTACAATCATTTCCCTGCATAACAGAGGACCTTCTAAATACCCAGGCAATGACAGACTCATAACTCTGATCACTTCATATGAAAAGGCATGGAAAGACTTATCATGCAATTAATTAATCAGGATGTAGGGAAACTGTAGATGCTGTATCCTTCTTAGTTTAAATGAATTAAGGGTAGGTCATGCTTACTCTACCTGGGGGATATTTTTGAAAAGGTCAAAGTAATGCATGAAAGCAGCATAGTACATGCCACATACCTTGATCTGGTCAAAGCTTTCAACACAATTCCTCACTTAGACATAGTAGAAAAGCTAAATAAACTGGGAATAACTCTCTTTGCCACCTGCTGGATTGCCAACTGGCTCACGAATAAGACATAGATAATCAAAATAGGAGTAGTTTCCTCCACAAAGAGACCAATCACCATTGGAGTCCCGCAGGGTTCTGTGCTGAGACCTTTCTTGTTTGTTCCCTAGTTTTCTAAAGAAAATGTGAATACCAAAGGCCTCTGGCTGACTTAAGTTTGCAAATGACTGGAAACGCAGCCATTCCATTCCCAAATGACTTAGCCATCTTACAAGAAGATTTGTCTCACATAAATAATTGGTGCCAAAATCACAGACTTAAACTAAATGCCAAAAACTGCACTATCATATCCTTTGAGAAGTCACCTACTCTAGGGAACTACCAGATTTGCAATGTGTCCTTAAAATTTTACACAGTTATTTGGGATTTGGGAACTTATGTGGACAGTCACCTAATGTTTGACCAACATTTGTCTGTTGTTGAAGAAAATCCTTCTATATTGCATAGCTTATAAGTAAAGGGGTTGTGTCTAGATCTCAGCCCTCACTAGACCAGTCATTGAATATAATGACCCTTTTGGCATGTGTCTGTCCAGACACATACAACAATTAGAATGCGTACAGAGATACCTTACTAAAAGGATATGCGACCAAAACAGCATGTCCTACATGGACTGACTAAAAGTCCTGCCACTATACTTGGTATCCTACAGACTGTTAAGAGATGACCATTTATTATCACTAGGGATAACATCTAATTATCAAGAACATAATCAGTAAAGCCACTCCATAACCAAATGAGGCTATTCTGACCACAAAAAAGGAAATGGTTAACAAATGTAAAATAAAATAAATAGGCTAGGCTTGAAATAGTCCACAATGACAGCTAGCTTAGTACTTAACGATGAACCTATATCTTGTTTGCAGTGTGACATGCTTAACTGCAAAATAAAACACATATATTTTTCAGTGGATATTCTTCTACTGCTTATTTTTTCAGTTCATGTTATTTTATAGATAATGATTTTATTTTTCCCTGACCTGGAAGCAAATTATCAAAATACTTTGTGCAAGTTTTTAAAAGGAAATGCTCAGCATTTTTGGGAATACTTGCAATATCCTCAGGCATAACTCTGTTTGATATGTGACATTAATGACCCCTTTCCAATGTGGGACAGTACATTGTGTTTTGATATGACAAATGTTTGAAGAGTACTGCTCACTTAATGCTTTTGCAACATGCTCAATAAAAGGTAGTTTGAGGATTTGACCTTTACAGAGCAGAATTCCCCAGCATGGGTGCTGGGGGGGAGCAATTGATTTCTTCAGAATGTATTTGTCAGCACATTCTAATCATTGTGTTTCCTCTAAGTTGTGCAAGCTCCACAGTCCCCTAATTAATATAAACAATTACATGGGAACTACTGACCACAGCACAGCTGAATGTTCCAATGCTGGCATTCTCAGCGGAGAACAGTTAATCACAGGGTTTCCAAAGAAAAAGAAGAAACAAAGTAAAGAATTGTTTCCTGAAACATTTTCCTGTAACATAATAGACTTTGAAAGGTCACTTTATAAAATACAGTTTTATCCAACTTAACTAAGCATGTATCACTGCCCAATGCATACTAATAGTTTTGCTGTGCAATGATGTACAACATCATTAAGTGTAAATATACAGAAACGACTGTCAAGTGATCCTGAGATACTAAAATGCAATAAGAGCGGCATGCTTCCACCTGCTATGTTAGAAGTACCCCTGATTATGATCAGTATATTTTTTGGTATTCAGGATGTCTCATAAATAAACTGATTAATCAAATTAACTCCAAATGTGTCAGTGTTTATTGCCTGTATCTTTTCTCTGTTTATTGCACTTGTAGAATGACCACAGACTGACTAACTAATAAAGCACTTTAAACTTAAATGCATTTCACAAATGGTTTCCCTATCACTGGCTCATTGAAAAATGGATAAGGTTGCAACTCATTGATCACATTTGCACAAACTGCAAATCCCAGGTTCCTCACTGTACGGCGATCCCAATACACAATTGTCAGGAATTCAAATCTTCAGCAATCTGGTCTCAGTCATATCGTCTTCAGAGATTTGAACTTTCGACAATGTGATAGGGAACTGAATCTAGCACATCAAAAAGTTTTATTTTATCTGTTGATGAAGGTTTAGTTAATTCAACCAGTTATTTGAGGTGTTATTTGTTCTATGAAGGAATGGGAGGTCAAACAGGGGTAGATCATTCATGGCAAGAAATGCTTGACAAAAATTTCCATGGAAGAGTCTATAGGAGAATGAGTAGAGAAAGGGGGCTGCCAGTCTGTCCTGATAACTAAGACGTTTGAGGCTACTGATCTTTGCGGTTATGAGTTTCTGAGGTTTGTCAAGCTGAGTGATACTTAGACAAATTCATGTCAAAAGATGTATTATATTAAATAATGGTTCTGATCGATCAAGTGGATTTGTCTTTGTCAAGGTCAAAAGTCAGAGTAAACTTTATTGTCATTCAGACTCCATAATAAGTGCAACTGAACAAAATTACATTACAAACACATCAGTTAGAAACTACGGTCAAGAAGAGAAATCAGGCCAATCTTAAAATAAGCGCTTTCGTTCTGTGGAATACAAAACTTCTTCAGACTAATGACAAAGTTAAGAATAAACATTTAAAATACTTTTTTTGAAAATCACATGTTAAAAATAACCCAGTGGGTTTCATTCTAGGATGCCATTATTCTCAGGGAATTTATACAACAAACTATCAAATACTATGCAACCCCAACTGACAACAAAATAAGTGATGAGATAGCATTCTAAGTGATTGTCCTTATCTGTTGATGGCTTTAAGTTTTAAGAAAGGTGTGAAACCATTTCATTTAAACTTGGCCATTATATGAATTCCAAAATATCTGCCAGTATGCTTCCCTTGTTTCAAGTTTCACTTTCCAAACTCCACCTCTCTGATCAGAAATAATTAATTCTATGGCTGTGAATTTAAAGAAATGCTCCGGATAATCCACTATGTGTTTGTAAAGTGTGTTCACGCTGGTCATATAAGTGTTTATGTATTTGTTTACAGGACTTACGTTCCATTTTACCGATATAATAACAATTACATTGTTGAAATAGGGCTATATGTACTAGCACTTTACTTTCACAGTCCACCCTAAACATCATGCAAAAACTGTTTGCCTTTTATTGAAAATCTGTTACCTGTTAATAACCATTTACACCATAAACATCTTACATTACTCCAGGCTGTATGTGCAAACATCTAACATATATACAATTCACATTACTACATTTAGAAATTCCTACTTCATAATATTTACTGTTTTACATATCAGCAGACATTTACTAAGTAAAGAGACACAGTATTTATTGCACAGAATTCCACAGCTATTTCTTATTGCACAGGATTCTGTTGGCACTAGTCTAAGGAAACACAATATTTATTGTACAAAAATTTCACAGCTGTTACTTATTGCACTGGTTGCTGTTTTAACATCAGTGGATATTACGCAGAAATAATCTATGTTCGAGGTTCCCTATTATATCAGTAAACGCTTAAAGTAGTGATCGCTGTTTGAGCGACCGTTTTAAATTTAAAACGCCAATCTCAAACACACTGAACAGCAATTTTTTCCCGGGGGAAAAAAAAATCACTGGACCATTTTTGGGACTTTGCCATTTCCTCCACTGTGGTGCGATCTCGGAGTTGGTATATTTAGGTAGGGGGTTAGGGGGCCACAGCTCCCCATATCGGAAGATGTGGGGGCTAAGCCCCCCACTTTATTTTGTGTTTGAATTTTTTTTCCCCAGATCAGCAATTTTTTTTTCCCTGGGAAAAAAAATCGCTGTTCTGTGTGTTCATCATTTTGCAGTTTTGGTTTTTAAGGGTCTATTATACAGCGTTCGCTATTTCAAGCATTCACTGTTATAATATAGACCCCTGTTAGATTAATTGCACAGTGTATTTAAACCTTTTAAGGTTATTGCACGCAAATATGCTTCTCACTCATCATATTACCTACTGTCCCTTATGTCAAGCAAGCTGTAAGTTGCTATTGGCGTTCAGTAGCCTGATGGCCAGGAGCTTCTGCTAAATCTGGCCATTTTGCAATGCATGCTACAATAACACACCCCAAATGTTAAGTGCAGAAACACTCCGTATGTAGGGTGAGTGCAGTCCTTGAATATTTTCCTGGCTTTATTGTGACAACGAGACTGGTGCAAGTCTTAAATAGATGGTAGACTGGTCCTGGTAATCTTTTCTGCTGCTTTCACCACTTTTTGGAGGGACTTTCAGTCTTTGGTGGAGCAGTTGCCATACCAAACTGTAAAGCTGCTTGTCAGCATACTCTCAACTGTGCCCATCTAAAAGGTCGTGAGAACAGGGGCTGGTAGATTTACTCTTCTGAACCTTCACAGAAAGTGTAGACATTGTTGTGCTGTCTTGACAATGGCATTTGTGTTCACAGACCAAGACAAGTCTTCCGAGATATGCACCCCAAGAAACTTGGTGCTTTTCACCCTCTCCAGTGTTTCCCTATTGATTGTGAGTGGGAAATGTCTCTTATGGTTTCTTCTAAAATCCATGATTACCTCCTTGGTCTTATTCACACTGAGTGCCAGATCGTTGTTACCACACCATGTTATCAGTTGCCTCACCTCCTCTCTATAGGCTGTTTCATCCTCATTGCTGATGAGACCCACAACTGTGGAATCATCTTCAAACTTGATTATATGATTAGAGCTGTACTTGGCAGTGCAGTCATACATTAGCAGAGTGAATAGCAGAGGGCGCAGAACACAACCTTGAGGTACACCAGTGATCAAGGTGATATTATCTGGGGTGTTCTTTCCTGCACATACTGTCTGTGGCCTTTCAGTAAGGAAGTCCAGAATCCAGTTGCACATTGGTGTGCAGACACCTAGTTCAGTTAGCTTTTCTATCAATTGCTGAGGTATGACTGTGTAGAATGCCAAACTGAAATCAATGGATAACATGCACACATAGCTGTTGTTGTTTTCCAGGTGGTCCAACAATAGATGGAATGCCAGTAAAATAGTATCTACCATGGATCGATTTGGAGTGGGTCCAAGGATGACAGAAGCATGGATGTCAAGTGGTCCTTGTCCAACCTTTCTAGGCACTTCATTACTATGGTGGTGAGAGCCACAGGGTGGTAGTCATTGAGGTCCTTTGGTGGAGACTTCTTAGGTATTAGGGTGGTGTTCTTGAAGCACCTGGGAACAATGGCCAGTTTCAATGAGATATTGAATATGTCTGTGAGCACATTTGTCAATTGCCCAGCACAGTCTCTTAGGAACCTTCCCAGAATGCTATCTAATAATAATAATGATAATAATAATAATGTGTGGAAATGAAATAAGCCATATAGAAGAATTTCTGAACTGCTGTGGAGAAATGATAGTCAAATGATAAAGAATTATCAACAAGAGTGCCTAGATAGTAAGGGGTGGTGTTGGGAAATGTAGCCTGAAAAGGAGGGATAGAGGTGGTAATGGGATAAAAATATCAGACTAAGGCACTGACGTTGATTGAGATGTATGCCAAAACAGCTATGTGGGAAGGTAGATAGGTGAACTGGTGGACTTGTATGCATACTATAAATTTTAACAAGACATAGGACAGGTGATGGA
Organism: Protopterus annectens; assembly: GCF_019279795.1. Taxonomy (NCBI): domain Eukaryota; kingdom Metazoa; phylum Chordata; order Ceratodontiformes; family Protopteridae; genus Protopterus; species Protopterus annectens. Next base: position 1,817,658,766 of record NC_056741.1, on the reverse strand, counting down.
GAACAGAAGAAGCTGACAGAGGGACTAGTGGCATGCTAGCTTTGTCAGATGAATGCAGCCCTCATGAATTTATTTGACCAAGAAAACACAGTTGATGGTTAAGACTTATTAAATGTTTTCTACCCTTTCCCACAAGCTGGTGTAGGTGGTTACAAGGGACTTTGCCATAATACAAACATTTATTTGGCCATTTTGAAGCCAGCTGTGTATTTTGACAGATTTTTGCATTTATCTGAATTATGTTTAGCCAAGCAACCTTGATCCAAGATGGACTAGATGGACAAATTATTTGTTTGTTTTTTTAACAGTCAGACATACATAATTTTATGCATGCAATACAATTCCAGACTTTGTGTTATTTTCTCCGTGGGTCCTATAAATAACTTAGTGAGAAAAATGAATAAATATGCAAAAGTAAGTATTAAAGTGTGCAATCTGAGTTTGTGAAGAGTTAATCCATACAGAATTCAGTGAATAGCATTTCACATTTTACAGATGAGTGAATGTACAAAATGTTGTTTTGCTGTATGGATTGAAGAACCTCCCTACCCTTGAGAAAATGTTTTTTTTTTTTTTTTTTTTTTTGTGCAGGTGCCAGAGTGAGGAGTATGCTTTCTTGGTGTTTGACAAAACAGTCCTTCTACACTTTATTGATTCCAAGACTTCCTTTACACATTTGGCAATATAGACTTATCTCTGAAGTACTAAAGTTCATTGCACAAATGAAAGTTTTGACTTGCCCTGTACATATCTTTGGCTGAAAGAAACATTTGGCTTTGATTAAAAATGTTACTTCTCTTTCTCTGCAATGCAAGAAAATTATTACATGGAAGAAGGTAGAGTGCAATGAAGCCTTCCCCATTACAAGAACATTTTCCACCAGTGGTGGCTGGTGACTTCAAATCAAAGAGGGGCTGTAGGAGACAGCTGAATGGGTGGGGCCAATGGGAAGTGGTGTGGCCAATCAGAAAGGGGCGGAGCTATGTTCCAAACCCCAAAAACTGGGACTTTAATTAAATACACTGCCCTGGGTGCCAAACCATCATTATGAGAGTCCAATCAAGACAAAATGAAGTGTAGAAGAAAAAAAAATATTTCAATGCATTGGTTACATGACAGCTTACTTAATATCTAGATGGAACAAAAAGGTTGTGAGGTATGAACAAATAAATTACTTTTTAAATACATTACTGGAATGCCAGTCAAAATCAAGTATAAAAAACAAGCAGCACTCAACTCAAACCCCTTCTCCTTGCATTGCAGTTTCTAATTATAATTTATATTCAGCTTTATAAAAGTACCAAGTAACGTGCTGAAAGTAGCAATCTCTGTGATATCCCACTTGTAAAAATGTTTCTTATCCAAAAAGACCTGCTGCCTGACAACAACTATCCACTTGCTTCATGGGGAAAGCATGATCAAAGTAAAAAATGAACAGCAAACAAGAAACAAGCTCAAGATAAAGTGCTTAAATGATTACTGAACAGGTTATGGACCACACATGCTAGATTGGTATTCTGTTTAGTTTATGGGTAAAGCCTGCAAAGATGACTGCAAGTCTTCAACAAATATAATGAGCTTCTGAAAATACTGTAATCCTGTCCTGTATTACAAATACTGTCATATGCATTTCAAAGAGGCTGGACTCTGCCCTTCTGAGCTGGGAATTTCTGGTTAGAGGTTTATAGTGCCTGAATATTTGAACTGTATCTTACTGAAATTGGTACACCTTGTTTGCTCTAGCATAGACTAGACTTGTTGTTTGTTTGCTTGTTATTTCCCTGGAAGCTAATTCCACCTAATACGCAACTTCTCAGCGCTTCTGTGGATCACTAGTGATATCTGCATTGCTTACTGTACTTATTTCCTTGTTTCACTTGAAAGAAAGTTACTGTTTGTCGTTTTTGCATTTAGTTACTTGTAACACATTGCACTCAAGTTACCTGGCACTTGCTCACTAAAGCAATTATATAAGTCAGCACTAAAAATTAAAAGCACTACACCCTCACTCCCCACTGGCCCTTGTTTTCAATTAAGGATTTCCCAATATTATTCTAGCATGTCCAAAGGTCAGTTGTCAATCTCCTCTCCGGTCCAGCTGGTGAATCTGGGAATCTTGAGGCAATGTTATAACTGCCTCATGTACACATACAACCCTCTCCTCCTCCCACATAACACAAATACTTGCGAGAGATGCAGCTATTTAGCCAAACTGGAGGCTGAGCTCTCTCAACTCAGGACTGGCAAGACCAGACAGGAGGAGAAGGCAACTACACACACCACAAAACCAGCCTCACATAATGCTACCACTCCACTGAATCAAACACATAAACACACAAAGACATACTCGAAGGCTCTGAGTAAAAATTTACCTAAACAGCAGAGGCCTCCAAAGCAGACACCCAAACAACTGCTACCTCAAGACACCCCACAAGCAACACATAAACCACACAAGCAGTGTGCAAAGCAGTCACAGCCCTTAAGGCCAAATACAACACCAAACATACTTGTCATAGGTGACTCCATAGTCAGACACACTGATGTCCCACTCACCAGGCTAAACAAGGAGAGGGTCACAGTAAGCTGCCTATCGGGCGCTAGAATCCGCCACATAACACAAGCACTGGTCACTCCACGGCAAGTACAAATATGACACAGTCATTGTCCATGCTGGTGTGAACGACCTGAGACGTACCTCCCTGGACTACATGAAAAGAGACATAGAGGAGCTCTCTGATTATGTAGCCCAGGCAGGTATGACCCTAACCCTGAGCAGTATCCTTCCTTCACCAAGAATGATGCCACAATATAGAGACAAGATGATCAGCTTTAACAATTGGCTTAATGTCTGGTGTCATTCAAAGGGGATCCAGTGTCTGTCTGCCTGGGATGACATGCTTGACAAGCCACGCTGCTTCAAGGGACGGCTTGCACCTGTCACCCTGGGATTCTGGATATTGGCTAAGGCTCTTGCCACCCCATAGTGCCTTTTTAGGCAAGGCTCAAATTCTAAACCTACCACCCTAGAAAACAAAAATGGGAAGAAACTGAGGGTAATGCTGCTCAATGCCAGAAGTCTAAATCTCAAAATGCACGCACTCGAGGCCCTTCTCAGTATGGAGAACATCGATGTCTGTGCTGTAACTGAAACCTGGTTCAAGGCTCCTGAGAGCAGCCCGGCACTATTAGGTTTTACCTCATATCATGCGTTCGGCCCCAAAACCCGGACCACACCACAAAAGGAGGGTGTATCCATATTCATAAAGGATACCCACACCTCCAGGTTGGTGGCAACGCACGAAGCTTTGGAAACCATCCAGGTACAACTAACCATAGGCAAAACTGCTCTACAAATTGTAGCATGCTACAGGCCACCCTCTCAAACTCAGGAACCCCACACAGCCTTCCTGAAGACACTGGAGGGTATAAATGTATCTCCAAACACCATCATATTGGGTGACTTCAACTACCCGAATATAGACTGGGAACATTACTCAAGCCCTAACTTTCTAGCCCAACGGTTCCTGGAGTTCATAAATTCAAATGCCATGGAACAGCTAGTCACTGTTCCCACGAGAAGAGAAAATATACTAGATCTCATTGTCACAAACATGGGGACAAAATGCTCCACACTGGAAGTATATCCCTCATTGGTGAGATCTGATCATAAACTAATCTCACTGGAAATCCACATTCCCCGCCCCCCCCAAACAAAAAAGACCATAGTGAAGAACTTCTCTAAAGCAAACTTCACACTACTCAAGACTGGTGTGGTATCCTTCAAGGCCCCTGAGCCAGTGGAAACCACAACCCAAGCTGCGGAAGCCCTTACAAATGCCTTCTATGAACACCTCCAGGACTGCATGGATCAGGCAATCCGAAATAAAACCAAGACTCTTTCCACAAAGGGCAAGCATCCAGTCTGGTGGACCCCAGCCATTAACAAACTTTACAATAAGAGGAGAAAGCTATTACATGATAGAACAAAATCCATAAAAGGGAAGTCACGCCTGATCATTATTAGTAAAAAATACGAGCACTCATAAAATCAACTAAGGCCAATTTTGAGAGAAAAATTGCCATGGATTCAAAGGACAATCATAAGGCCTTTTTCAGCTATGTTAGGGACCTGGGTGGAAACTCCCAGATATGCTCAGAATTAGTCCAAAATGATACAAAACTCACTGAACCCACAGACATTGCCAACATACTGGCAGACAGGTTCAGTGCAAACTTCACCCCCCTCTCCCCCCTAAAGGAGAGATAACTATCCCAGCCGAGTGTAGCCTCCTGGACATCTCAAATGCGCAGGTGAAAGCTGCTCTCTCTAAAGCTAAAAACACAGCATCAATGGGACCGGATGGTGTCCCCAGCTGTGTGCTACACAAGCTAAATGAGGAATTAAACCCGCACATAAGGCAGCTGTTTAATCTCAGCCTTACCACAGGATACGTGCCCAAGGAGTGGCGTACGGCAACTGTGGTCCCACTCCACAAAGGCGCCTCTACAGACCCTGGTAATTACCGCCCCATAAGCTTAACAAGTCTAGTCTGCAAAGCTATGGAGAGGATCATAATGGAGCTCATAAACAAAGATATAGGGACTTGCAGACATTGGACCCGACCCAGTTTGGCTTTGTCAAGGGAAGATCATGCCTTTTGAACTTGGTCTACTTCTTCGAAACAGTCACCAAGGCCATTGATGAGAGAAAGGCAGTCCATACAGCCTACCTTGACCTTGCAAAGGCTTTCGACACAATACCCCACTCGGGTATTGTAGAAAAACTTACCAGCTTAAATGTAAACCCATATGTCACAAGATGGGTTGCAAACTGGCTTAAGGACAGAACCCACAGGGTTAGAGTTGCTGGAGCTATGTCAGACTCCAAGCCGGTCACAAGTGGTGTCCCACAGGGCTCGGTCCTTGGCCCCCTATTGTTTGGCATCTACTTCTCAGAAGTACAGGCCAACATGGGAGGACTTTGGCTGACAAAGTTTGCAGACGACTGCAAACTGGGCGCCATAGTGGAAAGTGCATCGGACACGGATATCCTTCAGAAGGGACTCACGGAAACAGATAGCTGGTGCCAGAGCCATGGCCTGAAGTTAAACGCCAAAAATGTATAGTCATACCCTTCGGGAAAAACAAGGTAACCCCAAGCTACCATATAGGTGGCAATCCACTAAGCACAGAAGAGGTTATCAGGGACCTGGGGACCCAGGTTGACAGTGGCCTTTCTTTTGACACTCACGTTGCTAAAGTGGTTAGAAAGACCTTCTACATTGCCCACCTGATCATGAAGGGATTCACATCCAGATCTAGTGAGGTCATTGTTCCTCTGTACTCTTCACTTATCAGACCAATGATCGAGTACAATGCCCCATTCGGGATGTATCTCACCCGACATCTGCAGCAATTGGAGAGACCCCAAAAGTTCCTCACCAAAAGGATAAAGGGACTCCAAAATCTGTCATATGCTGCCAGATTGAAGAAACTCCAGCTCTATTCAGTCGCATACCGTCTGCTCAGAGGTGACATGTGCCTGACATACAAGGCCATGTCCAACCCGGAATTAATGGACATGCTCCACCTCAAAAAATCCAAATCCACCAAAACCACTAGAGCAAGCGACTTAAACCTTAGCACGAATATAAATAGGGCGTGCTGGAGGGATAGATTTATCACTCAGAGACTCCCTATGCTGTGGAATAGAATCCCGGTCCATGTGAGGCAGAGCACCTCGCTGACTCTGTTCAAGAGAAATCTAGACCTGTGGATGGGAGATTGTAGGTTTACCCCGGGAATCATCTCTGTGTCACTGCTGGACAGAGGCACAACAAACTAATGGGCACAGTATTTTTTCATATAAGGGGTGGCGTAAGCCACAAAAATTTGGGCTAGGCTTATAAATGCCTTAGGGCAGATAGCCTAGTATAAACCTATGAACCTATGAACCTATGAACCTAAATACCTAAGGCTTATGCATTATCTAGTTATGTAAATATTCTCTGCATGACAACAACAAAAAGGCTTTCAATGTTGGTAATTCTTTAACAGTATGCTTATTAAAGCTTACTTGCATCTTACAATGTCAGACAAGCTTACCTGATGGTCATTAAAGCATTTCTACTTAAACACAGAACAGGCATTGCAACAACATACATTTTCTGAATAATAGGAAGCATAAATCAACAGTATAAAAACACAGAACATTCTACAAAATCAAGGACAGATGAAAAGCCACTATAATACTTGTGTCTACCTTGGATGGGGGATACTCTGCACACTTTCACTGTATAGCTGCTCCTTGCCATGCTTGGACATATTCAGAGTCACAATATGGGGGAGTGAGGTGCAACAAGTATGTCACAATTTGAAATGTCTCTGGCTGACGGTGATGGCCCTGATGCATTTGTCATACCTCTCAACCTCAGAGCAGGAAATCTGAACAAAACCATAAACAGAAGTGGGACAAAGACCCAAATTTTTAAATATTGCTCTTATAAACTTAGAAAGATAATAGAATGGTAGGTCTTGCATTAGCATGAATTTTCTGAATGGTATGAAATCTGAAACTCAAATGTCTGTCATTATTTTCTAACTTCAATCTTTAATACTTTGCCACTAATTTGTCAGAAAACCACAATTTTATGAAAAACTGACCAAAAATGTGATGCAAAAATATAAAATAGCCATGCAATACAGCTGGGAACCTGTCAAAAAAGGGACATTTTTTAAATATTAGTACTGTTAAGTTAAGCAGCTGACAAAATAAGAGAATCTACATGCATTTCTGAAATAAAAGTAATCTATAACTCTGATCACTACAATTATTTATTAATTGTAAACCCTCCACATTTTCTTCCAAAATTGCAATTTTGCAGAGGGATTATTAGGGGAAGAGCAACATTTTGAGCCAAAGTCTAGGACAGTTGAGAGGTTTGGCTATACCTAATTCTATGAAGTTATTTATTTGCGCGTACCTTTCAACCTCTTAATGCAGGAAATCTGGGCAATGCCAAATATATTGGGGGAACATACAGACAGTACTTAAAATTACTCTTGTATAAACTTAGACAGCTGATAGAATAACAGGTCTTGCTTTAGTATACACTTTTCTGAAGGGTATGAAGTCTGAAATGTAATGTCGGTCATTATTTAGTGACTTCATTCCTAAAGGATTTGCCAAAAAACCACAAATGTTATGAGGAACAAACCAAAAATAAGAAGCAAAAATCTATTCATTCTGCAAAAATCTGGACAGTTGAGATGTATAGTTCAGCTGGGGATGTCTTTTAGTTTGCTGCCCTTCCCCCCTCACAAAATCATGGTCGAATGGGGCCTCCCCCTGCAGCCATTCCAATGTCCCATTACTTGGCTATTTCACCCCATTTACCATAAATACTGTAATGTGCATACTGCTTTACTTCTACAATGATTTGGATTTTATTTAAAAGTTTTATTTTACATTTTACAGCACAAACACTAATAGACATCTGCTAAACAAAGCAATGCAGTCTCGCAATAAAAATAGACTTAGCATTAAAATTCTCTGCCCTTGAAACTTACGTTCATTGAAACAGCATTGAAACCCACATTCAAAGAAAACACATCTGGCCAGTGACAGATAAAGATTAACTTTGGGCTGTTTCAAATCATAGACCCATCCCAAATCATTGAACCCTTGCACACGAAACATACATGTGTTCTTTGATACACCTTCCTGATTGTATGAAATGTTCCTTGTAAAATGCAGTACAGTTGTTAGAGGGCATTTTAAATGTATTGCTTTGAACATTTTTCCAGGAAACAATGAAACAAAATGCATGCACCAATAATGACAAAACTGCCCATTTCAGAACATTTCCATCATAAAAGTCTATTCCAACTTCTACAGTCCACCAGTATCAGTAAATATGCACAATCTCTGCAGAAGTAAAAGTCATCTAAATAATTCCACATTAAAGAGATCTGTAACTAATGAAAAGGTTGCTGCTAGTAAACAACTTTATATTTCATTGTTTCATCTACAAATAAAGTGCATGTTACCCTTGAGGAATTCCCAACTACATTGTCACCTAGAGAGTGCCATAAGTTTTAATATACATTTGATTGAGGCGTATTCATTTAAGCCCAGTGGTATGTGAGCAAAAGTACGAATTTGCCACATAAGCTCACATTCCTCTAATTTAAGTTCCCATGGGCCTCCCCTCGTACTGTATTCAACTTGTTGTAAAACTGTTAAGAGGATCCTATGTGTGGGATTATCTAAAATATGCTTAGCCAAAGCATTTGTAGTTGTTTTCCTATGTATATTATACTGGTGTTCGTAGATCCTCTGTTTGAGTCTCCTTTCAGTTTTACCAATATAATATGATGTGGATTGTGCACACAGTGCCACATAGACTACCCCTCTAGAATCACAGTTGAATTTCCCTTTTACAGCATAAGTTCTATCCCTAATGGAAAACTTATTGCCTATTTTTATGAATTTACATTGCTGGCAACATCCGCATTTCCTCATACCATTAATTCCTTTACATTCATCCCTCTGTCTCTCTAAGAGACATTTCAAATTGGGCCCTCTCCTATAAATAAACCATGGAGCTGTCTCTAGTGTTCTATTTAGACTATTATCCTCCAAAATTATAGCCCAATTCTTAGCTAAGATATCCCTTATACTCTTAGCATCCATAGAATAGGTAATCAAAAAAACTGCTACCTAAGTTAGAATTTATATCCAACATCCTCTGACTAACTTCTACAGTGGCAGGATACTGTACTTCCGCATATCCTTTCTGTACTATAGGTCTAAAATGACCAGAGATCCTCTTAGCATTTACTTCCTGGAATATATGTTCAAGGAAGCATTCTGAATAGCTTCTCTTTAAAAACATACTTTTTAGTAATTCACATTCTATTAAGTAATCACTATCAGAGGAGACGATCCTAGCAGCCCTTACCACCAGCCCCTTCACAACTGCCTTTTTCGGGTGGTAAGGGTGACTGCCTGTGAAATGCAAAAATGCATTTGAGTAGGTAGATTTACGATATATGATAGTTCTATACCTATTATTGGCTCTATCTTTGGATAGCTGTATATCCAGGAAAGTGATAGAATCAATCCCCACTTGAAAGATGAACTATAAAAAATCAGTTAATTCAGTAATGGCTGTAATAAAAGGTTCAACTGTTATGGCTTCACTCTTCCAGATGAAAAACATATTATCCTGGTATCTCATGTACCATACTACATTATCTTGGAACAACCTATCATTAAATAATAATACCTTCTCCCAATAGGCCATTACACAATTTGTGAAGCTGGTCCCACAGGAGAACCCCATCGCAACTCCTGTCTTTTGTAAATAGAATTCACCATTAAAAAAACATAAAATTGTTAGACAATACTAACTCAAGTAGGGTTTCAACTAGATATATATCCCTTTCATCCATACCTTTCATATTTAAAAATTCTCTAACCCACTCTATACCTAACTCTTGTGGTATCACAGTGTACAGGCCTTTTATGCTCTCTGTGAGGAAAGTATAGTTTTCATTATATTCCAAATTATTGATACTGTCCAGAAAGCTCCATGAGTCATGGCAAATCTGCGCTTCACTTTTGATAAAAGGTTTAAGTTTATTATCAATAAATTTTGCACATGAATATGTTATTGACCCACACCCATCCACTATTAGTCTGAATGGAGGGTTATTGAGGTTCTTATGTATTTTTGGAGAACCAAAAAGGGTGGGTATTATAGGTGCCGGCATGGTCAAATACTGCAATGTACCAATATTAATACTGCCTTCCTAGAATAAATTGTTCAAATTGCTATTAATTTTCTTATAAGCACCATTAACCTCATTTAAACTAACATGGTCATAAACATCACTATCAAGGTATTCAAGCATTCTATTTACATATTCTGTTTGATCCATAAAGACCATTCCCCCACCCTTATCAGGCTTCATGACTCTAATTTGACACATTTTCAATAAATGTAAAAAAATCAAGATCTTCAGAGGATATGTTTCCATTATAATTCCTATTGTTATGCTTGTTACACAACAAAGATCTCAAATCCATTTCACATAGTCTTTCGAAGATAGCAAGAGACTCATGAAGGGGGGGGGGGTTAAATAAACTAGATACTCTTAAACTGTTCATAAGAGAAGAATTATTTCCCATTAAACATGCTAAATTCAATTTGCGGACAAATAATTTAAGATCAATAATAGTCTTAGCTAAGTCAGCTTTCCTATCCGGTACGAATAAAAGCCCCTTAGCGAACACATCAACAGTCTTATCATCAATGTTTATTGATGTAAAACTGAAAATTTTGAAGTCCCCTTCAGAATAAGGATTTGTAACTTATCTTGTAAGGCCTGGTTCACCTCCTCCGCCAATTCTGGCGTCTCCGTTGTTGTCCCTGAGTTTTTCTAACTGATTAGCATTTAAAGTATAAATGCTTGGGCCTCAAATATTGAAATTTGTACAGTGAAATGAACCCATTGAAGAATATATGCAATGCCCAATGATGTTACAATATGTAAAGAAACTCACATTTTTAATACATTTTTTACTTTTCCCAGCCTAAGGCGAATCCATAGCACATATCTGAACTACATTTTATTTCTTTCATTAAAAATCCAAAAAATCTACCCTTTAAGTAGAAAGTAGTTAGCCAACCAGCAAATTCAGCAAAAAAAAAAAAAAAAAGCTTTACAAAGGGGCTGTAGTAGTAATTTATTACTGCATCACTACTCTATTTATAATTGCCTGTAAAGCCTAAAATATTAAATCAGAGTTTCCAAAAGCCCTCACACCATACACACAGTCATGCACTGACTTTTTTCATAAAGGGTTATTAAGCATGCACCCCAGAAATGTATGCCTTTTTTTTAAATATTCAAAAAAGCAGTGAATCCAAAGTAAACATACATTCATTACACAGTTAGACCTCTACTTTGACAGTTAGACCTTCCAGAGATGATTATTCTGATTTGCTTGTAGCAAAACTTCCAAACAGGTGTTGCCTAAAATGGCAGAACAAATGTGGCAGAAAAAAAGCACCAATGTTATGGTCATAGAAACTACTTAGTGAGGCAGGAAATAATGGCCAGTAATTCCAGCTGTCCTGTTTTCCTCCATATCCAACACAACCTAGCAATATTTCTTTGTCTGCTTAGGATCACCACTTTCAAAGATACACAAAGTGGGACAGAATGGGTGTAGCCAAAATAATGACTACACATACAGGTGTATCTAAAAAAATGATATTACAGTGGATGTGCCAAGGATGATGCAGTTAGGAGTTAGATGGCTAACTGAAAGATCTGCATGTTTCTCTCCATTTACATGTTTCACGTGCTCATATTAGCTAAATGCTGTTATCAGCTAATGCTATTAGTTCAAATGGGTACAAAACCATTTTCATTGCCCCTGTAAAAGTCTTTAGCACGATAGGCCAAACTATACTGTCTAGCAGGTGCTGCAGAAATCATTAAACCAACTCCTTTTGCAAAAAGAAGTTAACAGACTTAAAAAAATGTTTAAAGACGAGCCATATAAAGCAGTCTAATCAGCATCAATAGCAGTGAAAAATGTAATAACTGTTTGCAAACTTTCAAGTAAAGAAATAAGTATTGTATTGCAATATATAAGGTAACCTTAAACGGAACTAAAAACCCATGCAGTATTCATAAAAGATTTTAACAGTTAACAGGAACTCAGAACTTTAAACAATGATTGTAGCCATAAAGATTACTAAAACTATATCACAAAAATAACAGACTCTGTAATGGAAACACACTTTCCCCTGCTGCAATGCAATCCAATACCTGAGTTTGGAGTCTGTAAATCTTCTCCAAATGCAATCCAACTTGAAAAAGTCCCAGCTCTGTCCTGTAGCTGAATTGGAGTCTGTAAATCTAATGCAAATGCAATCCAACTTGAAAAGTTCCAGCTCCGTCCTATTGCTGAAAGCCCTGTTTCAAAGGCTCTGCCCTGAAAGTCCCATTTCCCGTGAATGCAAAGTGCAAAGTCCTGGGGAACAGTCTGAGCAGCATTTGCTAGCTAAACTTCAAAGTCCCGGGGAACAGTCCGAGCACACATACGCTAGCTACACAGTCTGCAGATGTTGCAGTCCGATTCTATTCCAGTCTATGCAGCTGTAACTGCATAGACTTCTGGGGCATCTGTAGACTGATGCCTACCTTCCTAATCCAGACTTGTTAAACAGCAGTCTGGATTCGGGTTCCGAGCACACATGCGCGGAGGGGACTTGCTAATTTTTTTTTTCTTGTATTTTACAGCTGGGGAGGCTGCAGTCCTGCAGTCCAATAGCATGAGCTGCCACTGTCTTTCACTGTAAATTAACTTTCTTAAGTGATTGTGTTAAAAGACATTTACAAAGCTTCTGTCATCAAGGAACTATGGGAGATCATACAAAACCAGCACTTGAATGCATGATGACAGCTGTATATAAAAAGACACTCAGGCCAGCAAGTCTGAATCCAATAACAGCCAACCAGTTTATTCGGCATCATTAGTGTAGCCTGAATGAAGAACCTAAATGTTCTGAAGCATTCACTTAACAAGAACATTCTCATAGTTTTACTTCAGGGATAGATAATGTAAAATGTTGAAGGAAAAAGAATGAAAGTGCCAAAGAAGATGAATATTATGAACTAACCAGAAAGGCTGTCGTAGAATACAGAAATGTGCAAAGACATTTTCAACCAGAATTTACTTGTGCAGTGGATTTTACTTATTATGAAATTTGTCCTAAATGTTCACTACTGTCCTTCTGTTCTATTCCCAGTCTTAGCATTGTCTTGAGAAGTTCTGACTAGTGTTTCACACTCAGAATTACTCCTTAATATTTGCTGTCTAACTGCCCTTATTTAAGAGACTTCCAGTTTTTTACATCAACATCCTGTAATGTTCACATATACATGCCTTCTCATTTTCCTACAAATGTTGCAGTTTGATCTGTTTGATATTTTGTATGTATATGATCCCTTTCTAACAGGAATATACAGCATGAATGTTTTCACATGAAGCTGCTTTTGAGACATATTTTATGTCTGAATACAACTCGCCAACATAATGAATGCAGCCACAATAACTAATAACCTATGGGAATAATTAATAGATACATGGCTACAAATCAAGAGAAAAAATGGTGATCTCTCAGCCCAGTCACTCTAAACTTCATGGATTGCTATGCTTTGGTCCTGCTTCCCATCAGCAGCAGAAAGCCATTATCTGCTTGCAGTATTGTGTGTATAACCGCAGTCTGTTTACAATGCACAGGTACCACCTAGCTACATGTGAATAACACATTCCCCAACAATCATAGTTCATGCTTGTTGCATGAGACATGTCTGAGAAGGAGTGTCAGGCTGTTCTATTTGCATCTACTACTCTTCAGGCATCCAAAGTCCAACTACTTAATTTAATCTTGCTTGAACATGTTAGCTTTATCTATTATTTGCTCCGTACATATAGTGATGTGTGTAGGCTTGAATGTAGTGCTGAAAAGTGTGTTCTAAGACTGCATATTTTGGAGAAAGACTGAAGCAGCACTTTTTATATTATAACTGAGTCTTCTTTAGAGTGTAAATAATAAGGCACAGTGCTATGCAAAAAAACAAACAAAAAAACCCAGAAGATTTTTCTATTTTTTGTCCACTTCACAGATTTTACAGTTGTTCAAAACTAGTTATAGTGTAAGTGTGTGTGTGTGTTTAGGTTTTATGTATTCTTGAGAAAGTAATTTTGTGCATTTATTGCCATGTACTTGAGTTTAGCACAAATTGATTTTGAGAGATAGTTGTGGTTCCATTGATAACATCTCCCACATAACCAAATTTCTGATAGGGAAGCTATACCTCACTGCTGATGGCTGTCAAAGTATGTCATTATAAAGACATACTTATGTTTTTTTCCAGAAACTAAGTAGCCGCATGCAAAGGAGCATGCTATAAAAGTATAATAAGGACCTGGAGCAGTTTATACAGTCCACCAGTTCCCACTGACCAGTAATTAGTACCATTCATTACTTCACTGCCAGCTACAGAACCCCTTCTATGTCTCCCATTACCCATGACACTGACCTCAACAAACTTGAGTTCCTGACTTTTGAACCAAACACTATGATACTTGGAAACTTCAACTACCTAGCCATGAACAACAAACATCAAATATGCACGGTTGTTTCTTTACTTTGTTAACATTATGCATGGTTGTTTCTTTACTTTATTAACATTAACATAAACTCCCTCAGTCAGTTCGTACCCTTCCTACTACAGGACCCAGTTTTCATGACATGGTCCTTACTAATATAGCACACTAATTCCTAAAATCATATTAGAAACCACATCACACTGTCACCTTCTTCTTCTGGATGAATGGGGTCCATTTCTGTCATGGTATTACAAACCCAAAGCATTTTGAGAAATTTTAACCCACTGTATTCAGGGACTGATCCAGGTAAAAAAATCCTAGCACTCTGAGACAGCCTAAAGAAATTCAAAGGGTCCCCTTTACCTAGGGGATTCCATAACAAAAACAGTACCTAGAACACCGACTTCTACACCCACTATAACTCCTGCCTTAAACCCTTCTTCTTAAACAGCCTCTTCAGTGTATGGAGAAAGCTCCTCACATTGTGGAGGAAACTAAAATCCCCTAGGTCTATATACAAGCTGAAAAAGATCAGCAAACAACTAGGGGGGAAGCTCAAAAGCTGTAAAACCAATGATGAGCTTAATATTGCTGCCACCTGCAAAGAAAACCATAAACATTCTTTAGTTGTGTTCGGAATTTCAACAGTAACACTCAAGAATGCATGGAGCTGATCTCAAATGACATCACCAGGGAGAGGTGAAGGGGGTGCAATCAGTAGCTGCCGATGTAATGGTATTGCAGCACCACTATTCAGAAATGAATGCTACTACTGTATTTGCAGTCATGGCAGAAATGCCGAAGTCTTTCTTATGTGCTATTGTAATGGTAGCAAGCCGATTGTTACATTTGTAGCATACGGTTTGCTTCAGTTTCATCAGAAGACCATTTTTTCTTTGGTCCTTAACTTGGAGACAGAGGATTTTTTTTTTTGGCTATTCAACTTAGAATTGACTGAGATGCCAGACTGGGAACCTGCACCAGGTACTAAGGTGCTAGATAAGGTAGCTACATTTCCTGGCATCACCTAGTCTGTCTATGAGAACATAGCCAATGTACTTGCTGACAAATGTTGTTCCAGCATCTCCTCACTTTCTTCTTCAGCTTCTCTTCTTTGAACTCTCACCATCTGCATTTTCCTAAAATTACCTTTGAGTAAGTTCTAAACACCCTCTCCAAAATCAAAAACACTAGCTGTGTGTGTCCTGTTAGGATATCAGGCTACCATCTAGTCAGTATCGACCACAGCTTTACAGATTACATTGTAAGTCTATTTGGTCTTAGTCTGTCCACTAGATACATTTCCTGACACTTGGACAATGATGACAGTAGTGCCTATATGCTAAGGCAGCCTTACAATTAACTCTGTGAACTAAAGGGTAATCATTCTTAGTAACATTGTTTGTAAAATAAACATACATAAAGGAACTTCCAAACAAAGATAGAGACAGCCTACAATTCCTCAACCTTAATGACTTTGGCTTTGTACAAGAAGGTCTTAGCTACTATATCTGGTAGACTTTGAGAAGGTCACTGAAGCACAGGATAATAGACAGATGGTACACAGTGCATATTTGTACCTGACTGAGGTCATTGATGTTATCCCACATTCTAGCATTGTTAATAAGCTCACCTGTTCATATATTAACCAGTACGTAATTCATTGGATAGCTAACTGAGTTATGGAGAAAAGCCATACAGTCAGGGTTGGTAGCAAACTGTCCTGTAAAAGAGTGGGCATCAATGGTGTTCCACATAGCTCTGAACTAGGTCCACCCCATTTGGTATATAGTTTTCTGGTGTTCAAGTGGATGTAAATTGGATCTCTAGCTTATAATGTTTGTGAATGACTGCAAGTCTGCAGTCATTAACTCAAGTCTATGTCTATCCATCAAAAACAAAGCATCAAATGGTATATATTGTTGAACATGCCATTCATCGAGCCATTTTGACAAAGATCAGATCGCATTATGGTAGGGATAAGGAAATTTGCCCTTTTCCCACTGAGGTGTGATCTCAGAGTTGGTATATATAATTAGAGGGACATGAGGAGGTTTCAATGAATGGAATTTATGCTGTACTGCTGTTCGATGCTTTTACCATTCGACAAATAAACATAGACCCCATAGACACCAACAGATACCCATATCCTATAAAAAGAACTAGGTTACACGAATTTCTGGTGTTAAGACCATTGACTCAGGCTGAATGCAAAAAATTATGTATCGTTTTTCTTAGGAAGTCCGAACATCCCTGCATCGACTGCAAAGTTGATGCCATTATTAGAGATTGTGGTACACTTGCAAACAGTGAACTCTTCTTTAATCTCCACATAACAACTTGCATTAGGAAATCCTTCTACCTGGCTCATCTAATCAGTAAAAATATATCTTCTAGACCCAGAGAAGTTGTTAAGCTATTGTTCTACTCCCTCATCTGACCTGCAACTGAATATAATACCCTTTTCGGCTTATACCTATCAAAACATGTTACACAACTCCAGAGGCCTTTAATTTGTTAACAAAAAACACCATAAGTATGAGCATCTTAAGCTACATGCAGTCATTTAAAAGCTCTGTAACTGTACCAAGTCTTCTACAGACTCATGTGTCTTCCACTGTTTGGCCTGTAAGGCAACAAAGGACCCAGTCCTGTTAGACCTCTTTCAAATTCAATAATCTGCTAATAGGTTCATAGGTTGATACTAGGCTATCTGCCCTAGGGCATTTATAAGCCTAGCCAGAGTGTGTTTGGCTTTTGCCACCCTTTTAGATTAGTTGACTGTGCCTCTGTATAGTAGGTCACAGAAGGTAGCCCCTTTAAGGTTAGTTTACTGTACCTCTGTCAAGCAGGGACACAAAAGAGATCCCAGGGGTAAACTTACGATCTCCCATCCACTCGTCAAGATTTCTCTTGAAGAGGATCAGTGAGGGGCTCTGCCTAACATGGATTGGGATTTTGTTCCAGAGTGAGGGGAGCCTCTGGGATATGAATCTGTCCCTCCAGCATGTCCTATTTATTTCTGTGCTGAGGTTCAAGTCCCTGGAGCATGTAGCTCTAAGGGATTTGGATTTCCTGAGGTGAAGCATGTCCATTTATTCTGGGTTGGACATGGCTTTATACGTCAGACATAGATCGCCTCTGAGTAGGCGGGACGCAACTGAGTAGAGCTGGAGGTTTCTTTAGCCGAACAACAGCAGAATATTAACAGAACCTGTTGGCAAGTGTGATATCTCTCGAAGGATCCTGTACCTGTGGAATAAACTTCCACTCTGTGTCAAACAAAATGGCCTCCTAACTCTTTAAAGCCAGTCTCAAGATGTGGATAGACAGCTGTAAATTCATCCCATGGCTGTCTGTGCAGACCTTTATAGATGGGGGAAGCAAGTAGTTTTAATTGCTGCAGTTGGCTTTTAATTGTTTGCTGGACTGTTTTCTGCTATAAACCTGAGAATTTATAAAAAAGACCATGCAGGCTGGACATGACAGCAGGATATGACTACTTTATTGAATGTTTCTGATCAAGGAAGTAATCTGCTGCCATTTCTAATAAATCCACAGGTGTGATAGAAAGGATGTAAAAAAAAGTTGCTGGTTATGTTTAAATACTTTTATAATCTGTTTTTTACTGTCTACTTTGTTATAATAGCATTTCTCTCAGCAGACCTCCACTGAAAAGGGGCTTTTTCCCACTTGGAAATTCCAGGTGAACAAATGCCAATAAATAAATAAATAAATAAAGTTCTCACATCACAGTGGCCAAAGGATGTTATAGCAACCCGTGCAGCAGATTGTATGAGTATGCCAGTCACTCCTTCAGTCCTTCCCTACAACAATACATTTATTTATTTTATTTTATTTGCATTTGTGGAAGAGAACCATACAGAAAAGCAAAGCACTGCAGTGGTGGTGCTGCAGTAGTGTTGTCGCCTCACAGTATGATGTTGTCCTGTTCGATTCTCAGTTAGTGTGTCTTCTGTGTGGAGACATGTGTGGATGGGCGTACCTTCGTTGAAGGTTGTGTGTCAGAGCTGGCAACTCGGCATGTAAAAATCTACTGCCAATCATTAGTGGACCGGAGTTCCTCTGTGGCGACCCCTAACCGGGAAAAGCCGAAAGACACAACAACGATACAGAAAAGCTCCAGAATTACAATAATATATGAAACAGAGTAAGAGAAACACAATCTAATACATGAAACAGAATCCTAAAGCAAGGACATAAATCTGTGGCAGTCACTGATTAGTAACTTGTACATTTTGATCATATTTACTTATTGAGCCAAACAGAAGAACATAGAAGAGGAACAGCAGAATATAAAGGTGAAATTAGTTTCTAAAGAATATTAATAATGTAAGAATGTGTGTTAGAAAGTGTACATAAGTGAGTATAGTTAATTCCAACAGAATAGAGTTATCATATACAATTAGTCACAAAAAAACTTTATGTACCATTTATTTCCACATTTAATAAAGCTTCCATTAACATATTGAAGGGAACTTTGAGAGCAGCATACAAAGGCTGCACTTCCAGTTCAGATAAGATATTCTCTAGACACATTTAGAACAACAGTATGTCTACCCTATGAGTCAGTCATGAATAACATGTTACAATTAAAGCAGATTCTGGCTCTCAGCTTTCTGTCAGAAGATGTTGGCCAGTATATCTGAGGCTCTGAGGAAGCAAGACAGGCAGTTCTGCTTTTTAATGTGTTATTTTCAGTTTGCCAGCGGTTTTAACAGCAGGACTTTGTATATCTTTATTTCAACCATCTGGAAGTTGACGTTTCCAATTATCAGTACCCATGAATTCAGTACAGAATGTTAAGTACTTTAAATTGTTGATTGATCCATTAAAAATATGACTGTTGGACCTGATACAGCAAACTTCTTGAGCTGCATGTCTTGATTTTTTTCTCTTTTCTTGGTATAGGAGTAAATTTCAATGTCGATTACACTGATGTTGTCAAGGGGAAGGTCTCCTCATGTCATCACCATTTCTTTTGCCTCGTTCAGAGCCCATACACATGAATAGCTTAATCATTTGACATGCTGCATGCCACATCACCCAGCTGTGATGTCAGTGAACAGGCAGGTGTCCCGTGTCACTCAGCTGTGCTGTCAGTGAATGAGCAGGTTTTCCCTTGCCTCCCAGCTGTGCTGTCTTTGATAGACAGGTGTCCTGTGCCAACCAACAGTGCTGCCAGTGAATTAAAGGTGTCCTGTGCCACCTAACAGTACTGCCAGTGAATTGGCAGGTATCCTGTGCCATCCAGCTGTGCTGTTAGTGAATGGGTAAGTGAAGTGTCACTGTGTATCAGCCAGCTGCGCTGTCAGTGAATGCACAGGTGTCCTATACCAACCAATCATGCTGTCAGTGAATGGGCAGGTGTCACTGTGCCACACAGCTGTGCTGTCAGTAAATGTGCAGGTGCCACCCAGCTATGCTGCCAGTGAATGTGCAGGTGCCCTGTGTCACTCAGCAGTGATGTCAGTGAATGGGCAGGTGGTGCCATGTCACCCAGTTGTACTGCCAGCAAATGGGCAGGTGTCACTGTGCTAAGCAGCTGTGCTATCAGCAAATAAGCAGGTGTCACTTTGTCACCCAACAGTGCTATCCATGAATGTGCAGGTGTTCTGTGACACTCAACTGTGCTGTCAGTGAATGGGCAGGTGTTCTGTGCCACCCAGCTGTTCTGTCAGTGAATGTGCAGGTGTCCTGTGACACCCAGCTCTGGTGTCAGTGAATGGTCAGTTGCCGCTATGTCACTGGGCTGTGCTGTCAGTGAATGTGCAGCTGCCCTGTGTCACTCAACAGTGCTGTCAGTGAATGCGCGCTTGTCACCATGTCACCCAGTTGTACTATCAATGGATGGGCAGGTGTCCTTTGCCACCCAGCTGTGCTTACAGTGAATGGTCAGGTGTCATTGTACTAAGCAGCTGTTTTGTCAGTGAATGGGCAGGTGTCGCCATGTCATGCAGCAGTGCTGTCAGTGAATGGGCAGGTGTTTTGCAACACGCAACTGTACTGTCAGTGAGTAGGCAGGTGTTCTGTCCCACCCAGCTGTGCTGTCAGTGAATCGGCAGGTGTTCTTTGCCACCCAGCTGTGTTGTCAATGAATGGGCAGGTGTCACTGTGCAGTGGAGCTGTGCTGTCAGTGAATGCGTAGGTGTCACCCAGCTGTGCATCAGTGAATGTGCAAGTGTCCTGTGACACCCAGTTGTGCTGTCAGTTGTTGGACAGGTGTCCCATGTCCCCCCAGCTATGCTATCATTGAATGGGCAAGTGTCACTGTGTCATCCAGCTGTGCTGTCAGTGAATGGGCAGGTGTCAAATGGACAGGGGTCACTGTGCTACCCAGCTGTGCAGTCAGTGAATGGCCAGGTGTCCTGTGCCACACAGCTGTGCTGTCATTGCAAGGGCAGGTGTTGCCATTTTACCCAGCTGTGCTGTCAATGAATGTGCAGGTGTGCTATACCTATATTTGCTGCTAGTGAATGTCCAGGTGTTGCCGTGCCCTCCAGCTGTGCTGTCATCGAATGGGTAAGTATCCTGTGCCATCCATTTATGCTGTACATGAATGGATAGGTATTATTGTGTCATCCAGCTGTGCTGTCAGTGAATGCGCAAGTGTCCCTCGACACCCATCAGTGCTGTCAGTGAATGAACAGGTATCCTGTGCCACCCAGTTGTGCTGTCAGTGAATGGGCAGGTGTCACCATGTCACTCAGCTGTGCCATCACTGAATGGGCTGGTGTCCCGTGTCATCCAGCTGTGCTGTCAGTGAAGGGGCAGATGCAGCTTTGTCACCCAGCTGTGCTGCCAGTGAATGGAAGGTTCTTCTGTGCTGTTCAGCTGCGCTGTCACTGAATAGACAGGTATTGTCATGTCACTCAGCTATGCTGTCAGTGAATGGGCAGGTATCCTGTGCCAGCCAGTTGTGCTGTCAGTGAATAGGTAAGTGTCACTGTACTAACCAGCTGTGCTGACAGTGAATAGACAGGTGTTGTGTGCCTCCAGCTGTGCTGTCATTGAATGGGCAGGTGTCACCATGTCACCCAGCTGTGCTGTCAGTTAATAGGCAGGTATTTTCATGTCACTCAGTTGTGCTGTCAGTGAATAGGTAGGTATCGTTGTGCTACCTAGCTGTACTGTCAGTAAATAGGTAAGTAAGGCTGTGTCAACCAGCTGTGCTGTCAGTGAGTAAGGAGGTTTTGCTATGCCCCATGTTGATGTGCCATTCAGCTGTGCTGTCAATGAATGGGTAGGTGTCCATGTGCCATCCAGCTGTGTTGTCAGTGAATGGGCAAGTGTCCTGTGTCACCCATGTGTGCGGTCAGTGAATGGACAGGGGTCTGTTGAAATACATTATTTTTTACTGCTTGTAAGCCAGCTCCTAGTCTTTTACGTGAGAGTTAAAGTAAAATAATACTGTTTTGGTTCCCAGGCACTCTTCTCAATCCTAACCCACTGTGACTGATGACAGCATCACCTCTTCTGTACATTCACACACACAAATGACCCTGCCGTGTGAATAAATGGCCATCTCCTGACATTAATCAGGCATCTAGTCACTAAGCAGACATTAAGGCTCTGTTCCTTGCCCGCCTATAGTGAGGATGAGGAAAATGAGATAGGGATGCTCCTGCAGTAGGTAATGACACAGACTTCAGAGACATCATGTAATAATAATATTGTAAGGACTGAATAACAAACAATGGAGTATAAATTCTCTTTTGGGTAGATGGATGGCATTTTAATAGCAGAATGCTAAATGATTGTTCAGGAGGGAGAGAAGAAAACTGGGAGGAGGACTTTGCTTCACATCAACTGAGTCTTCAAGGAGTCATGAAAACTGAGACTACTAAACAAGGAAGAACCTAGTCTCTTCTAATCATTGTTAGAACTTAGACTAATCGAAGAGTTTTAAATGCCTTTTTCTACCCATGCTTGCTAACTGTTAGTCATCTCATGACCCAGTCATTCCATTACTCCACAAGAGTAACATCCATTCACAGAAGACCATCATCTTGGTAGACATCAGGGTTATTGCTGAGCCCTCTCCTTTGCATGGCAGCCTGACATACTCAGGATTTCTAAAGAGCTTCTTCAGTGACCCATGCATATTTCTGTTTCTTGGTTGAATAATGTCTACTGCACAAATGCAAGCTGATGGATATACAGCTTGTGACCACAAACATCAATCTCTATTGCATATCAGGTATGCAGCGGTTGGCATGTCTCCCTTTCCTCTATGATGGATATTCCTCTGTCAGACTTATTTCCTGTCTTCCTCTACCAAGCCCTCCAGAAAACAGATAGCTTATCTGTCCTTGGTTTTTAATCCTGCATGTCATAGAATTAGCCTGTACTGCTGGGGAATGTATTTTTTTAATACAACCCCCCCCCCCACACACACACACACATATATACTCTGATGCACACTTTTCATGTAACTGTGGTATCCTTGGCCACTCTAATAACCTATTCATTCCCTGGAAGTGAGAGCTCTTTCAAACCACTCATATTTATGGTGACAGAGTTAAGGTAACCCAGAACTGGTGCTGTCATATATTGACAGGAGAATGGGGTACTCCCTACCCACCTAATTCATTTTCCATTGGCAATCACAATATTCTGAAGTTGTTGCTTGAGAAGGATGTGTGTATCTCCATCAGGTGAAGTGTCACTGTGCAGCATTGATGCCATCAGGCTTGCTGTGGGCAATACACCTACACTTCTGTAGGTGTCACCAGTGCAGTGAGCCAAGCCACCACCTTCCACATAGGATGAGCAAACCAGCATTGTCTGTTTACTCCCATCCTCCTTGCTCAGTTCGTTCATGCCTATGTTGATAAGTGACTACTGGTCATATTGGGTGTATTGGGGACATCTGCCATGAATGCCACTGGGCAAGGCTAGATATCTGTAGAATTTAAAGTGATAATCAGGAAAATCAGTCGGCAGTGTCAGTGACTCAGCAGGTAACATGCTTGCCTTTGGTGTTGAAGGTTGTGGGTTCCATTCCCACACCAGGCAGATCAACTGCTGATACTGCAGTGCAGCATAAGAGGTGTGCTTCATTGCTGAGTGTGACATCCTTTAGATGAGACATTAAACTGAGGTCCCACCTGATTGAGTTGGTAGTAGCTCAGGTAGATGTAAATGATCCCACGGTATCTTATCAAAAAGAGTAGAGGAAGTTCCCAGATGCCTTAGCCAAATTTTCCCTGGTAGTATAAACTCCACATCAGGTCTTTCTAGTCAACAAAGAATAACTAAAATTAATCTTTGGCAAGCTGTTTGAAAAAGTCTGTATTAAGTTATTCAGAGATTACTACAGATTTTCTACATTTATGAGAAATTCAGTAGTGGTTACTTACATTTTAAGCCTTCATAGCCTCTACTCCCTCAATATTCACATGCCTATCACTTCAGTGTACTTTAGCACAGCATAACATAAGACTACAAAGATAAGGTAAAGGTAAATAGAGTTTTATTATGCTGACCTTACAGTTTGTAGAGGTATGCTGAAATTACAGTAATAAAAGTACTGCCAAGGTGCTGGTTACATCTTTGTAAACTTCAGAAAGAATTAATTTGGCTTGGAATCTTTACTATATTACTTATGTACAGCTTACTTAATGAAATGCAAAGAAGTAATCCATTTCAGATGTGCACACGAATCACACTCATCTACAGAGTAAACTGAAATAATATGTGGAATTATAACTGTCTGACATTACATGACCAAAAGGTGATTGATGTACTTAAATGCAAAGCAGATCTGAAAAAAAAGGTGCATGCCGATGTTAACTAATGTGCAGGTTCTGATTTTAAAGTGCTCATTCTGCGATGAACAACATACCACCGGTGCTTTCTAATGTGGTATACTTTTCTTAAAAACATAACATATTAAGTGTTCTCTGCTAAATTGACAGCAAGTGCACATAATTTTTCATTCAAAAATCTTTAAGTTTGAATGTAACTGTCTGGCAATACACTGTCAAATCAAGTTTTATGATGCATCTGAGGCAAAGCTGTACAGAATCATTCTACAAGAGGGCGTGATCTATCAGAAAAATTAAAAACCTATACTTTGGTACCAATCACTTTGTACACTATATGCCACGGTGCAAAGGTATCACATTTTATTGTTGCAAAACGTTTTAAATAAGTAGGTAGTATGCAGATGATAGTATTGTGACAAATGAGGCAACTGAGAAGGAATAACAGGAGCACACCAGCAAGTCAGATAAGCTGATGAGAACCATAGTGGTGTAATTTACTATATTAAGCAGCAATGGGGTTCAGGAGTTATGATTTCTGCCACACGCTTTCAGAATGGGGGGGGGGGGGCGCCAGGTTGACCATTTTGTGTCTGTATGGAATTTGCTTGTTCTTAGTTTGTGTAAGTTTTCTCCAGGTATTTCAGATTTTCTGCATATCCCAGAATCATAGTGACTTATTTTTGGGTAATCTAAATGATCCACAAATACCTTGCATTTATATTGTGGCTAAAAAGGGTATCCTGTCTGTCTCTTTGAAGGATCAGTTTAGTTAGCAGTCCGGCAAATAAAAATATGCTGAAAGGCAAAATAGTTTGGAAATCATAACGGTAAATATGATACTTTTTAACAGGAGAAAATTGACAAAACCATAAAAGGGATTTAGAAGCATCTACAAATATTAAGCTGACTTGGAAAAGTTCTGTGGTGAATCTGTAATACTGCAGGCGTGAAAAGTGTCCATAAGAACATTGTGTCATGAATGAAGTTAATCATGCAAAGAGATTTCTGCCTATCTGTAAATAATAGTCTGACTTTAAAGAATCTCTGTAACTGTATTAATGAAGGCAAGACAATTGCTAAATTGAAAATGAAGGATGTCTGGGTTCTGAAGCAATCTGCATACCTAAAGGAAGTTATTAGAGATGTAAGAGCAAAACATTAAATGAGCTTGTACCTTATGAAATTTTAAAATTAAAGGGGGAGTTTCCTTTTCACATTCAGAAGTATCATATAGCCACTGCTAACCACTTGTTCTTAGGTGTCCAGAAGGTTAATTGGTTTACACATTTTGAGATGCCATTTTGAGATGAAGTGTTTATTAACGAGGAAAAACAACATGCACTTTTCTTGAATCAATGTGCTGTTTCTTTCTAAAATGCATTGAAGAACTTAATACAGTACATGTATTTAAAAGAGTCTTGAAATACTTAATTGTCATGTTCATAGTCAAAACGTTGAATCTAGTTACTTTTCTTTGCCTGCTGCTTCCATCATAACTTTTCTACTGCCTGGTTTCTTTAGAAAAGCATGGACAATGCAAAGAGGAGCAGACATTTTTGTAATACCCTTTAATTTTGTCTTAATGGGCTCTGATCCCTTTTTGTTGCACTATATGACACTTGAATATAAACCTGCAATCAAGGGATGTACTACCTGTATGAGAAATAACATGAAATACAAAACTGACCAGAGAAGACAGTAATACCTTCTTGAAATCTGGTAACGGATTCCTGTAATCCACTTGCAGAAGATTTCCAATGATAGGTAGAGCCCATGGTCCAGGGGGAAAGTTTCTAGGTCTCCTCCATTTCCACAAGAGAATAACCATTAAAATAACAGAAAAACCTATCCAAAAATGAAACATACTAAATGAAAATGTAGACTGAAAGTGAAAAAATAACCTCTGGTCCCTTTGTAAAGTTTCCGAGAGAGAGAGAGAGGGAGAGAGAGAGAGAGAGAGAGAGAGAGAGCAAGCAAGTCTTTAGTAAACAGAAAGCTGTGTTGCTATAAGCAGTTTTTGGCAGTGCAGTAAATGTTTTCTTACTGGATACATTTGTATTCCGCACCATGCATCACTGCCTTGGTTGCCTTTCTGTACTTATTTGGGAAGAGCTACAATAACAAAATGTTTGCACAAGTATAGCTTCTGAATTTTAAAGTGCAGTAGGCAGTATATTTCTGAATGACCATTTCTGCTATACTGTTTCATTAATTGATTGAAAAAGTGAATTGTATGTTCTTATTTGTTATTGCACTATATTTATTAATGGTATCAAAATACAGAACAAGATGAAGATATTTTATTCTGTGTAAAGAAAACAGTGATAGGGTAGGAAAAGTTTATCTCCGTCAGAGCTGTGTGGCAATGCTTTAGTGCCACTTAGTACTACTCTGATATACTGCAGTTCAGAGATATGATAATGATGCATGGAAAAACACAGTCTCATTAACAGCTCATTATCATTTCTAAATTAAACACAGCACAGTTAAACTATACTATGGTTCCTCCATTAACCCATGTAATGCAGTTGCACTGTCTGCACATGCACCCCCCTCCCCGCACTTATGTGCCTAGATACAGACAATTAGACCCACAGATACACACACTTGTATACATGCTTCCACAAATGGACAAGAACACACACACACACACACACACACACACACACACACACACACACACACACACACACACACACACACACACACACACACACACACACTTCACAGTACTTAACTCTAGAATAGGACTGAATGGGACTGAATTCAAAAGAGAGTATACAGTATTTTGCTTCACCCTCAAAATTATGCAGTAGAGCTATTCTTTGAATCACTGCACTGTGCTTTTCAGATCTCAGCAAAAGGTTCTAGGGAAGCATAAATGGCTATTCAGAAGTAGCCATGCCTGTGAACTGTCACACTTCCACAAAACAAATAGCACTGGAATTACTCATTCTAAAGATTTAAACATCATCTGTGATATAAATAGGACCTACTGAAGAAACAGAAATGTATCTCAGAGACTACCTCCTTCTCTGGAACAGGCTACCCATCCATGTGAAGCAGAGCTCCTCTCTAATCCAATTCAGTTGTAACTTAGACAATTGTTTGGGGAACAGGAAATCCATCCCTGGTTTGGCACCTATGTCTCTAATGGACACAGGCAGCTTGTAAATGGTTCATCTCCCAAGGCCCTGCTTACACTTATCAAGGGTACCAGACCTTTTCTGGCAACACTGTTTTTTAGCCTAGTACATGTCTATGAACCTATGAACACTTGCATGTGGCCTTAGCTGGCATGGTATAACACTGTGGACCGGAGTCTTCTTCCTGCTGTGTTGCTGCAGCAGACTGTTAATCAGAATAACATCCAGTCTGAAACAGGCTTGTACATTGCAATGCAGGTTTCTTAATCTCTGAATCCCAGACAGAGTGTATGTGCGTGAGTGTATCTGTGTGTGTGTATGTGTGTGTGTGTGTGTGTGTGTGTGTGTGTGTGTGTGTGTGTGTGTGTGTGTGTGTGTGTGTGTGTGTGTGTATATGTATGTAGCATGCATACGCTCACACACAGACATACTTCATTGGATTCATGTGATCCCATTAATCATAAAAGTTAACCCTTGGTAGGCTTTCCATTTTATCCACATTCTCCCTCTTCCATCTCATATAATAACAGGGACTCCTTCTAAAGAAGTACCATGCCATGTTTTATTAGGGTAATGCCGTTCTCCATAAATGCACTTAATGTAAAATTTAACT
This sequence comes from Protopterus annectens, assembly GCF_019279795.1. NCBI lineage: Eukaryota > Metazoa > Chordata > Ceratodontiformes > Protopteridae > Protopterus > Protopterus annectens. The sequence goes on along the minus strand of NC_056741.1, from coordinate 1,817,631,019 downwards.
ATGTGGAAAACAAAGCACACAGACACACATACACATACAGACACACCAGTTGTATATGTCATTTTGAGTAGTTGAGCTATTCTTATTTGTGGGTGCCAGCTACTGCTAACAGTCTCCCCTGGACAAGGCTCTATCTGTTCCCTGAAGCCATTGCATCCTGGGGCATACCTTTTGTGTGACTGTCTCATCCCCACCCCCACAGACTGGAATAGCCTCAACAGCTAACTGGGCTATAGATGCCTTATAACCAGAGGGTGGCATTGCCATGGAAGGGTAAGCACTCTGCAGCTCAGTTGATGTATGTGTGTATGTTTACATGGATGACCTACCTCATACTGTATTAATTTTGTATGTCACTGTGTAATGTGAGGTGTAGCTTATCACTCTGTGTAGCAATTCATACCCCCTACAAGCCCCAATCACATACCTAGCATTGCAGTGAATACCAGTTTCTTGCCCTTCTGGTCTCATCTGGGCAGTAGGCACTGGCTTGCACTCCAGATCATCCTTCCGTCATCCCCTTCTCAAGACATAAACAAGTAAGGTCTTGGCTAGTCATTTCTCCCCTGGCCACATATCAGCTCCTTCAGCACATGTGCTGTTAATTTAATTCATCTCTTCTGGGTCTTATGGTTTCATCCCCTGTGTCACAGAGCTGAGACAAAATGATTACATCAGTCATGTAAAGCTACCCAAGGAATTCTTCCATACATGAAATTCCCCCTCCCACACAGACATATATGCAGTGATCCTGCCCTGTCATTCAGGGCATATTGTTTTCCACCACTACAATGGTAATGTTACATGGCATCTTAATTTACTAACATTTTGATTCCCATATTTTTGAAATTTAATTAGGAAACCATTTTAAAGGATGTGGTATTAACAAGTCCAGGTACCTCACAAAACATTTTAAAGCATTTTTCTTATTTTTGAGAATATATGCTATATATGGCCATACGGCAGTGCATGTGTGTGTCTATTTGGAGTGACTGGATTGTATTTGGTACAACACTGTAGAGTTTTGCATGCTGAAAGCCCAACAAAGATGGCTGCTTGGTCATTTGAATCTTGGAGCCACTGGTCAATGGTTAAGAATTTTAATGTAAGTAGGTAAGGGAACTTTGGGAAGGTAGTGGTAAAATGTGTTCCAATGCTTGGTGACATGAACATGGGGAAAATGTTATTCTTTGTTTAAATTAACCTTATCTTTAATAAAATTCCATCCTCAAGAGGAACCGAGAGTCCTCTCTCCTACACGACTGTAGAGGTGTTAAAAGTGCCACTGCACTGAGACCCTTGCAGAATCAATTCCTCAGACTACAAAAGAAAACCCAGAACAAAGGCCTGCAATTTACTTATCTGGCTGTGGCTGGATAACTTCTAAGTATAGTGTAAAACAAGGTCTGAGCCAAATATAAATGAGGGTGGTTAAAGACAGAAAAGAAGCAGTCCTTTTACAGAAGGTAAAGAAAATAACAGTGACCCTCCCAAATCCCATTATATGTTAATGGCATGGGAATTCAAAGTTACTTCATTAAGTCTGGCATGAGTCATACAAAGTATCATGGGAAAGAGAAAGGCTTGAGGAAGTACAAGATCACATTGATGCATCAAGCCCCATTGGTAGCCATATTGTAAAAAACAGGCTAAACTTACAAATAAAGCAGTTAGAGTGATTTGGAGGTGTTAAAATAGGTAGGAAATAAAGCTAGAGTGAAAAAACACTTTTTTTTAGTTCTAGGGTGGAGTTTTCCTTTAAGAGCAAGCAATAATGAAACTGATAGACAACTGAGAAAGTAAGTGGCCACTGGAAAGATTGTTTGGGTTTATGTTAGGACTGCCTTTTCTGTTAGATGAAAAAAAATCAGGTCTGATTCCTGGAGTGGGGACTAGATGCAAATATGTTGAATTATGCATACTGTATGATACAAAAGATAAAAATAATCACTAAATATCCCAGCCACTACACATTGTCATTAATAAACTAGTCTTTTTTCTATGAGTGAATGCTCATTACTGGGATCCTTATCTAGTCAGAACCGTATAAATTAATGAATTAAAGGGGTATTATCTCGTTTCTAAAATCAGTTGCTTACTAGAGTACTTTGTTTATATTTTAGTATTGTGTTAGTCACATGTTCACACAGAGGCAGGGTTTCCAGAGAAGCCTGTTAGCATACTGCATGTCAGATTTCTCAAACTTCAGTGGGGGAGGGTTATTAGAAGAAGGGGTTACGAGTTTACACTTTGTTCTCTTGTATTTTCCTTCCCCCACCTATAGGCTATTGGAATAGCTGAATGACTGGTTTAGCCTCAGCCAGAGATGCTATCTAGTCACACTCTGATCTGCAGCCTTTACAGCAGGGAAATTACATCTTTAGTATGTGCTTGTTTTTTTCTTTTTTAACTTAGTGGAATGATTATCCTAGCCTAGGCAATTATATTTTCTTTTGTTTTTTGTTTCGTGCATGTTGCTTCATGCTATTCCCTCCTTCACTGGTAATTATGTTTCATATGGTCAGCAACAGTGCTGCTTATTAGTGTATGTACTCATGCAGACATAGGTTCATAGGTAGGTACTAGGCTATTGGCCCTAGAGCCTATATAAGTCTAGCCAAAAAGGTACCCTGGCTTTCGCCAACCAAGAAAATTATTTTCCTGTGCCCGTCGAGCAGAGCCCCAGAGGTGATCCCCGGGGTGAATTTCCTATTTCCCATCCAATCTTCAAGATTTTTCTTGAAGAGTGCTGATAAGGAGCTTTGTTTGAGATAGATAGGTAGTTTGTTCCAGAGTATGGGAAGTCTCTGGGATGAGAATCTATCCCTCTAGCATGTTCTGTTTATTGTGGTTACAAGGTTTAGGTCCCTAGAGCGTGTAGCTTGGAGGGATTGGGATTTCTTTAAGTGGAGCATGTCCAACAGCTCTGGATTTGAAATAACTTTGTATGTTAGGCAGAGATTGTCTCTGAGTAGGCGATATGCGACAGAGTAAAGCTGGTGTTTTCTGAGACGGTCTGCTTAGGGCATCTGTTTGAGGCTGGTAATCCTCTTTGTGAGGTATTTCTGTGGTCTTTCCAGTTGTTGCAGCTGTCTTGTGAGGTACATACCAAAAGGGGCATTGTACTCTATAATGGGTCTAATGAGTGACGAGTAGAGTGGAACAATGACCTCTTTTTTTCTGGAAGAGAAACCTTTTGTGATGAGGTGTGCCACGTAGAAGGATTTCCTGACTACTGTGGCAATGTGATTATCAAAGGAGAGACTACTGTCCACCTGTGTCTGAAGTTCTCTTATCACACTTTCGGTGGTAAGTAGACTGCCACCTATGTGGTAGCTCATGGCTACAGACGTTTTACCAAAGGGGATGACAATGCACTTTTTGGCATTGAGCTTGAGGCCATGGCTTTGATACCAGGCATCTGTCTCAGTGAGGCCCTTTTGTAGGATGTCCACATCGTTAGGAGTTTTGATTATGGCTCCTAGTCTGCAGTCATCTGCAAACTTCATTAGCCAAAGACGTTAAGTGTTGGCGTGTACTTCAGAAAAGTAGATACTAAACAGGACAGGACCCAGGACTGAAACCTGTGGTACTCCACTTGTCACTGGTCTGAAGTTGGATTTAGAGTCTGCTACTTTCACAGTGTGGGGTCTGTCAGTGAGCCAGTTGGCAACCCATCTTGTGACATAGGGATATATACATAGTTTAGTGAGTTTATTTATAATTCCAGAGTGGGGAATGGTGTCAAAAGCCTTGGCGAGATCTATATACACTGTGTGAACCACCTTACCCTAGTCTATCGCTTTGGTGACTGCTTCAAAGAGGTTTAGGAGACATGATCTGCTTTTTACAAACACGAACTGGGTGGGGTCCAGAGTTTGGAGATTACCAATGTCTTTGTTTATAAGTTCCATGATGATACTTTCCATGGCCTTGCAGACCAGGCTCATTAGGCTAATGGGGCGGTAGTTCCCGGGGTCCGTGGTGGCTCCCCCTTTGTGGAGTGGGATAACCATCGCTGTGTGCCATTCGGTGGGCACAAAGCCTGAGGTGAGGCTATGATTGAACATGGTGCTTAGGTGGGGAACCAGTTCATTCTGTAGTTCATGTAGAACACAGCCTGGGATGTTGTCAGGTCCCATGGATGCTGTGTTCTTGGCTTTGGAGAGTGTGGTTTTTACCTGTGCAGCCATGATTACAGGAACTTTGCATTCTTCTGGTATAGAGATGGGCCCTTTAGGGGGTGAGAGAGGGGTAAAGTTAGCACTGAACCTATCTGCCAGGATGTTGGCAATATCAGTTGGTTCTGTATATTTAGTGCCATTGTGCTGTAACTCAGAGCAGATCTGAGTGTTGCCATAGCTATAGAATGCTTTGTGGTTGTCTTTAGAATCAGTGGTGATTTTGTTTTCATAACTAGGTTTGGAGGATTTTATGAGGGATCTCAGCTTCTTACTGAGGCTGACCAGGGAGCTCCTCCAATTATGGGATTTTACTCTTTTTTGCAACAGTTTCTTTCTTCTGTTGTAGAGTTTGTTTATGGCAGGGGACCACCAGATTGGCTTCCTTTTTTTGGAGGATAGCATCTTGGTTCTGTTAGGGATAGCATGATCCATGCGCTCGTGTAAGTGCTTATAAAATGCATTTGTGTA